>NC_133800.1:30267110-30327110 GCF_043250625.1 Sebastes fasciatus
CGTCTCTCGTTTTTTTCCCTTTTTTCTCTTCCCAGATCAATGTGAGCTCTCTCTCTCTCTCTCGCCACGTTCTCGTGTCAGATTCTTGTATTTCTCAGACAGACTCCTTGTCACGCTGTCTTTCGCTCTCAGATGGGTTTAATCAGTTTCTCTATTCCTTCTCTTTTTTTCTTGATGGGACTCTCTTTTTCTGCAAGAGTAGATTCAGACAGAATTACCTCCCACATCACCTCTCTGTTACTGCCTCTCATTCTCTCTCCGTCTCTCACCTCTCTGCTGGGTTTTGCCATGTTGCCATCCAATAGTGTGTAGAAATTTAAGCCAATTTTCAAACAGGTGGCGAAAGACAGTGTGAATCAGTGCTGTGTTCCCATGAACTACTTTCATGCAAAAATAAGTGTAGTGTGTAACAGGATTACATAATCAAAATGCAACGGGAGCATCTTTGTAAATCATGGTGCTTCACTGCTGCTTCCTATCTGTCATTTATGCTAGTTTCATGAATTCATTCAACAAATGTAGGCATGTAATTTTCATGCTATGTACTCTGTACTGACTGCAATGTAATGGCGTCAAATAAAAGGGGAGAAAGACGGGCGGGGGGGAGCTGGATGGGTCCAACTACACCGGACTTTCAACCATGAGACCGGTGTTTTGTCCAGAAATCATGTTAGGGACATTAGTCATGTGTTTTCCGTACTGATGTTACGTTGTTTCTGTACATATTTTACTTTGTTTACGTACTAATTTTAAGCCCAACCATGACGTTTTTCCTAAACCTAACTATGTGGTCTTGTTGCCCCCTGCTGGTAGGCTACTGCACCATCATGTGGCAAAACGTGACACTGACAAACTATCTTCTGGTGGACCTGCGGGTCTATTACATGCTTTGGCGTAATATCAGGTTGCCTTATTTGCTCTTCTTTGGACATTTGCAAATTTGTTTTAACGGCACTAATTTCTTTAACGCATTAACGCAACTTGGGATATTTACGTTGTAGTGGGCTCAGACGTAAAGCTAGATTGAAGATACTGGCATCATTTGAAACTAAAAAAACCTAAGGAATCCATTTCCAACCATGTCATACTAGCTTGTCGCGAAGGAGGCTAAATAACGCTCCAAACGTATGCTAAATTTCGGCAAGGAAAACTGTCATGGCCATTTTCAAAGGGGTCCCTTGACCTCTGACCTCAAGATATGTGAATGAAAATGGGTTCTATGGGTACCCACGAGTCTCCCCTTTACAGACATGCCCACTTTATGATAATCACATGCAGTTTGGGCAAGCCATCTTGTCAGCACACTGACACACTGACAGCTGTTGTTGTCTGTTGGACTTGAGTTTCCAGTGTTATGATTGGAGCATATTTGTTATGCTGAATGCAGTACCTGTGAGGGTTTCTGGACTCGAAAAGTGTCAAATCTTCCAACCTCCAAAGGGTGTAGGCTTTTCTGTATCCCTTTCTCCTTATCTTTTTCTTTTCTTGTTCCTCCTTTCCCTTTTGCCCCTCTCAGCATCCCATCCATCTCTTCCAGCTCCAATTTCACCTACTCCTTCTCTTTAACTTTCTTTCCGCTCTCCCCCCCTCTCGGTTTCAGCTTCCAGTGACAGACTGTCATTCTTCCCCTTTCACTCCTTTCATTCTCTCTCCTTCACCAATCCTCTCTGAATGAAAACCGCCAGCTCAGCGTTCCTTGGTCCATCTGAACCAGGGACTTGATTTGACAAACCCACACTTACATAAATTTGTCTGTTCCAATTTATTCTTGTCACGTCTTTCATCTCCTCTTCCTCGTTCTGTCTCCTCCTCACCTGTTCAAATCCTGATGCCCTTTTTTTTCCTCCATATTTTCCGAATCTCAAAATGAATATTCTTTTTCAGGTCCCTCTTCTTCCTCTCACCATTTTCTGCCTCTCTGTTTGCCATCTTCAAATTTTCCACATACCGTCTCTCTGTCTCCTCCTTTGTCTTTAAGCCCTGGCTCTTGATGCTAACAGGTCTGAGCACAATTATCTCAGAGATCTACGGAGAAAGTGCGAACAAGACTTTCTGTTTCATCAGATTTTCTCCATCTCCTCCCACCACATTTTACCTCACTCTGCCTCTCCTGTTGTCTCCTTTTCTCTTTACATTCTCTCTGGCTCTTATCTCCAATTTTCTATTTTGGTTGAACATCTTAATTGTATAAGGAGATAACAGACTGAGATGTGTACATGCGATTTCTGGGTATTGTAAGTTCTGAAAAGTCTTCTTAAAAAAATGGTTTCCTGTCAGTGAAAATGTCCGGGCTCTTGTGATGAGAAATATACAGAAAGTTTTCTCAATTTGCCTTTTTGAGAGCGGATGTTAATTCAGTACCGATGGATGGATAGATGGCAAGTATAAGATAAGGTAAATGGAAGTTCATTGACAATGACAAGGAGGATGAAGAAAGGAAGACAGGGTTAAGCAACATTATAAGAGAAGAGAAAAAGCGGTAGAAGAGCAATACAGATAAAGGACATGAGAGCCGGATGAGAGCAAGAGAGGAAGAGGAGGTATAAGAGCTTGAACGACGGTGGAGTGAGAGGTGGAGAGAAGGTCACGAGGTCTGTTGTTTGCATCCTCTCACCGCCTGCTTTGATGTGAGAGCTCGGCCACTTGTTCAGGAGAGGAGAGTGGGAGAGCTAAGTAATCAGGATTTCAGGAAATACAGTATATGCACGGCTTCGCTAACTGCACAGCGCTAACATCTATCCTACACTGGAGACAATTAGGGTTTCGTAGAGCAGAACTAAATAAGGTATCTCAAAACGACATGTCCTCCACTAGATATCAGACGGTTTCTCATGCGTAGCTGCTAGAAAGAGAGCACAACCTGAGTTTTTCCGGACGTGGCCAGGGTGTAGCAGCTGTTCAACCAGCACGCTGTTAAAAATGGGACTTGTGTGCCTAAAGATAGTGAAGTCCCATGCGTCGGTATCCCCGCTGGACTAGAACCACATCCCACCAGAGCTTCTCTCCTGTGTCTTTTCTTCCTGACAGTGCGAAGCTGCAGCAGCATAATGCAATATACCGTACTGTATGCATGTTGAAATATTAATTCAGATGAAGCTTGACCTCTGTCCGCCTCATTTACATGCATAGAGGTGTAAACATTGTAGAGCGACTTTACAATACAATGCAATACAATTTACCACGTCCCTGACACAGCGTCAACAACCAAGATAATTATGAATTTCTCAAGGTATTCATGACAAGACTGTTGGGTTGTATACAGTGTGAAGAGGTCAAAACTCAAGCAACACTTGTAGTATCAAGAACAACTTTTTCCCTCCTCCATGCACCTTGGTAGTAGGAGGTGAATATGTGCTAGAAATACAGGGTGTTCTTTATTGTTGATCCCTCAGAGTAGATCTCTATCACAGCAATAGTTTACATTTTTTCACTATCATCTGCGTTCAGTGTAGATTTTGAAGCTTTGGCATTTGACCACATTGCCATTGACTTGGTATGTAGGAAAGAAAGGGGAAAAGCGGACTAAATGGAATTGTCCCCTCGTATTTTCTCAAATATTCTCAAAATTTTAGCAATAAAGCAAAAACCTTCCCCCAAAATTACAAGTAAGCAAGCATAGCATTAAGGGGGAGCACTGTGCTTTTCAACAATACAAATATTTTTTACAAATACTTTTCAAGATTTGAGGTATTCGGTAGTGTCCTCACGCAACATTTCCTAGTTTTGACTACAGTTTTGAAATACAGCCAGAGGTCATGCTGTCTTAGAATAAAAGACAGTTATTGACATAGTCATTGACAGTTGTCTTGACTCAGGGCCATATAGAGTGGTACAGGGATGCAGATTTTTGTAGGCAAACCATGAAGTTAGCATCGCCCTGGGTTCCCTCAACGAAAAGCCAATGGGATTTTTCCATTCGATTTTGGATTATTGCATAAAATAAGCTCTTTAGCAAACAAACGTTTATACTTATACGTTTTGTTCAGCAAGATAATCTTAGACAAAGGGTCTAAAAGGGTTCATAGACAAATAAACACCACTTTTAGCATTTTTGTATGAATGTGTGCAATCACCGATAAACAGACTACACCATAGTAGCATGATTTCACGTCACCACCACTAAAGGTGGACTAGTGTTCGGCGTGATGACGTCTTGTAGTCTCATTTAGCCACTTGTTAGCAACTGCCTTTTTTAAGACAAATAAAAGCTTAAAAATGCACGAGCCGTAGAACAAAACGTTAAAACCTCTTAAGCTTGTATTAACCACAGACCTTATTTCAGGCATCTAACTAAAACCCCATTGACTTCCAGACGAAGGGAACCAGAAGTGCTAAAATGCTAACTCATTTAAGGGTTTTAGGACTCATTCCTTCACCACTCTATTGGTACTACAGTACAACATTCATTGAGTGCAGACCCACATTAGCATGTAGAAACACCAAACCAGAGTGTGTCTCAGGAGACTAGCCTGCTGTATCACGTGCTTCTTCCTTGAATGTTGCAGCAGCTTAAAAAAGACCAAAATTCGATTCCTCCCGATGCTCTTTGTGGTGAGGCTAAAGTGCAGCTGCAGTTCAGCCAGCACACACAAAAAAATGAATAAAAGGACTTCTGCAACAGCCGAATCTCTACCTATAACATCATACTGTGTACTGAGGCATGAACAACCCATGTTTACTACTCAGTTGCCATATTCATCAAGTACTGTTCATTCATCTTGACATATAGGGACATAAGAGGACCAGAGCAGAAACACCTTATCTTTAAACAGTTATATGCACCTACACTGAGTGCTACCGACAGGCAGATACGTATGACCGACTACAGGCCTTGTTAAACACGGCTGTCAGAGACTTTTTGGAGAGAAATGGCTGTTTTGTTAGAATACACTTAGTGAGGGCTGTCAGGGTCAAATGTGTCGACTATGTTGTCTCACTCACAGCACGACGAATCGGGGTTACACAGAGGACCAACGTCACACACACACTCTAAAATCTAGCATGATGGAAACGCCTCTGACCCAATTATTCAATATGCGAAAACACACCCACACACACAGAGCAATTTTTTTAGATTTAGTTTTACCAGGGTGGATGCCGGCGCTGTCAGTTCAATTATAAGGAAACTGCACAATGCACACATATAGGCTATACTTTACATTCAATACAAGCATACTTATGAACTGAAGTGAAATATCTAAAACATAAGCTGCCCATTCTGCACATTAAGCCAAGCAACAAGGCAGCTTAAGTAGTTATGCATTCATGTTTAGGGGCCATAAAGGTTGAGAGAGCACAATTTAAAATACAAGAGACACCCTGCTGAAAAATCACATATATAAATAATGAAAATAACTTCTTACAAAGCCCTCACACAAAGGCAAAGCACTCTTATGCCGAGGGAAAAGTGCTTCTTAGAAAGTTTTCTACCGCTGAGAGGAGGAGGAAACAGTAAGGAGCGGGGTGAGAGGCACTTGGCGCCACATTCTTGACTCGTCTGCGTTTGAAAAGCTGAACCTGCAGCTAAGAAAATCTCAAAGCCGTTCTCTCTCTCTGTGTGTATATATGTGTGTGTGTGTGTGTGTGTGTGTGTGTGTGTGTGTGTGTGTGTGTGTGTGTGTGTGTGTGTGTGTGTGTGTGCAAGTGCGTGTAAGGATGCATTGATTAGACAAAATCAAAGCTGAGCTTTGGGTTAGCGATCGATCAAACAAGCTGACTTTTTTTCTTCCTCACATCCAAAGTGGAGAAAAAGCGTTTATTTTAGAGAAATGAAGGGTTTTTTTTTTTTTTTTTTAAAGCCTGACAGATCGGGGAAAGGGAGGAAGTACACAAACACACACACAAACACACACAATGCTGAAACACACACGCAAAACACACACACACAGAAAAATGCACAAACACAAGGAAACACACTCACACAAACACAATGAAAACACAGAACTCACACACACACACACACACATGCATGCTGACATACTTACAGAGAACAAACACAAAGATCACCAAACCCAACTGCACAAACACACACACACACACACACACACACACACACACAGCAGGTTTTGACAGGATCGCGCCCACACAACCAAAACACAGACATGCAGATAGGCAAGCTGCAAACAGAGAGACAGAGTTGGGGAAATGAGGAGAGGAAGAAGAAGAAGGAGAAGAAAAGAGAGGGAGAGAGATGGCAGAAAGGACGGAGGGAGAGAGAGAGGAGGCAGACGGGGGAGAGTGGAGGGGACGAAGACGAGGGGGGGTGAGGGGAGAAAACAAAGTTTGAGAAAACAAAAGAATGACAGAGAAAACAAAAGGGGAGAGAGATGAGTGATAAAAAGATGAAAGGGACTTCCTCTGAAACATCCAGCCACCATGAATCAAACGCTCCATCCAATTATAGCACATCTCCGCACACAAACACAAACACACACACTTTCAATCCCATGTTATTATTTTTATAATAAAAATACCAATTTCTAGCGTTGCCTACACATTATTTCAATCTACATCAACTTCCTGTTGAGACGCACTCCTCCCACAGCTGATATAATGTATGGCCCGGGCGGAGGCACGCTGGGAACACGAGGGAGAGAAATCACATGTGCATTTTGGGAAAATTAGGCCCAGTGTGTGGGTTTGTGTCCCCTGTGAGCTCAGTGAACAAGACAAAGCTTTTTTTGCCCTTCACTCTCAAGCATTTTTCATTTAAGTGCTTGTTCAGTTACAGTTTGTTTAGTCATTTTTGGTTGCATAATAATCAGCACTTAAACAGAAGACTGCTAAATATAGGAGCGAGGCGAAGCTTTGACCTCCGCGAGCGAACGCTCTCGACGACATTTATTTACATATTCTGTTACTCTAAATGTTAACCTCCATGTGAGTCCTTGAGTTCAAGAGCCAGTCACTGTAAAGGTCCCATGCATTCATCCTACAGTATGTCTGTCCTCCATTAGTGCAGCAGACAAGACTTGCAGAAGCAAGTTGGCGTCTTTTTAAAAAGAAATCCTTGTATCTTTCAGTGAAGTTACCCGGATATTTTTTTTATAAGTTCTGACAACTGAGAAGAAGCAAAATTACTTTTCCAAGCGAAATCTCTGAGGGATGAAGCCAAAGTGCAGCAGGAGTTGAGTAAGCATGCAGCGAAAAAGTGGGATTTCTATGGCTGCTGGAAATGTGCGTGTAATGAAAATGACTTCAAAGTCCTGTACCACCTGAAGAAGTGTAGCAGATAGCGAGCATCATTCAGGACCATACTTTCTGTTAATGTGACACGTCGGAGCTCATTATTGCATTTCAAAAACACACACACAAATAGAAAAATCACTGATGGTTGCCTTTTTAGGGCGGCGTTTTCTCCCCCTCTCCCCCCTCATCCCTCATCCCTCTCCCCCCACCCGTCCTGTCTGACTCATCTGTGATGCTGCTCCGCTCTGCCAGCTGAGACATCCATCCAAACAGACAGACTGACAAACATGAACACACGCAGAGGTAGACCAACACAGATACAGGCAAAGAAAATCTGGAAGTAAATGTTTGGGTAAACACACACGCGAGAAACTGCACATGAATATATACTGTATGGGTTCATGAAATTATGTTATGGCTGTCAATCCATTAACATAGTTAATCATGAATTTTGTATCTGTTCAAAATGTACTTTAAAAGGGAGATTTGTCAAGTATTTAATGGTCAATCACGGCATTCTTTAATTTCTAACCGTTGCTATGTATAGCAGACCGTTGCTATGGTCGCAGCTCTGATATCAGCTTATGGCGGACCGTTTTTATGTCAAATTTTTGATTTCTTAAAGGGACTATTTGTAAGATTCAGAAATGCTGCTTAACAGCGACACCTGTGGCCTTGAAATCAACGAAAGTCAGCGCCGAGCTCGCGCTTGCTCGCTCTACATAGACATGAACGAGCTTCGCTCAAAACAGTGAGGCTACAGACGTCAGCTAAAACCACAATATCACTCTATATTTCAGCTGCTTGGCAGTAATGTTAGCAGACCAGACGAAGGTCTCCCCATGAATCAATGCTGATCCTAGTTTTGGCTTTTCCTGCTCAACGCAGGCTTCAGCAGCGGGGCTCCTCAACAAGTTACGTTATCGCCTCCCTACCGCAGCCATCAGCCGAAGACACCGGCACCCGGTCGGTAACGAAACGATAACGTAACTCGTTGAGGAGCCCCGTCACTTCACAAGACACGGAAAACCTCTGTTGGTCTGGAGGAGCTGCAGCACTTATTTTTGCACAAATGCCCACTCTACATTCACTAGATATTCTCAGAGCTAAACTAACTCTTCTGCAGTGTGTAGTGAGCACGCGTTCACGTCTAGAGGTGGAGCGAGACAGTGAGGATGCGCGCGCTGTCTGAGTGAAGGAGAGCAGGCAGCGGAGACGAGGCTCCGGCCACACGCGAGCGTGCATATGCGAACGCGCATGTGTGACGACCCGCTACATTTATACGCTTAAAAAGTTACCAACAGTCCCTTTAAGTAAATAGCCGTGTAATAAGCAGGATAATGAACAGTTAGCGGGTCATTGTTGTGAAAGAATCCCCTTCAGGTGCATCGCCCTGTCGGGGATTCTTTCACAGCAATGACCCGCTAACTGTTCATTATCCCTTACGTATTTATTGGAGAGTGAGAGGAAAGAGGAGGTCAGATCGGGGTATTGATTCTTGAATCAATAGTGAAGAAAACATGTCCATCTCAACTCTGTTTGCATCCTTTAATCATGCTTTTCTTTATTTCAATCAAAATCTGCTTTACTAATGCCCATACAGGATTTCTGCCAAGACATTATAGTATTTAAGATTTGCTTAAACAAATGTGGTAACACGTTTTCAGAGCTCAGGATGAGGTGTGAAAATTAGTATTTAAGATCTGCTGAGTGAAACTATATGTTGACACCTAGTAAGGTATATAGGTTTATGAAATGTGCACTAATGTAGTGATGACTCATGGCTGTGTAACTTCTACTACGCTGCCTGCGGTTCTTTTATGCAAACACCTCCTACCAAGGCTCAACCTAAACAGTGTTTAGAAATGTGAAAACCGTTACATGCTGGTGAACAAATTGGTATGAACTGCACAACTGTGCTCCCAAAGACCTATAAAGATAAGAACTAGAATTACCGCTTCATGGTTGTATGACTCCGCCAACCAGTCAAGTTGCAGTTTACATTCATGTCTGTCCAAACCATAGACAACGCATCTCCACTTCCTCCAACTGTACAGAAGTGAAGCCAAAATATCCCAGATACAGGAGCTGCCATTTGGAGATTTTGATGTCATTTGGAGCCAGAGTCTGCACAGAAGTTATTGGGTGGTGGAGCCGCAGTATCAAGGTCCCGCCCACACACCCGCCCGTACCAATCGCAAGCCGAGCACGGCCGCAGCTTGCTACAGTAGCAAGAGAGAATCACAGCTGTCAATCATAACGTCTCATCCCCTTTTTATAGCATCAAATAACTAATTGAAACCAAATTTATCAGAAGAATGAACACTTGAACATACATCAGCATGATAAGAACTACCGAAAATGACAGAAAACATCTTTGAAAAAAATGAATTGGACGTGTACTTTGACTTTTTTAGTTTGACCCATGTCCCATCCGCTAACATGGAGGGGGTGGGATTTATGACCTATACTGCAGCCAGCCACCAGGGGGAGATCAAGATGTTTTGGCTTCACTTCTAGGGAGCTGTCATGTCGTCCATCGTTATATACAGTCTATGTTCCAAACTGTCATCACTTCATAATTTTATCCTGTTAGACACTCGTGTGAAATTGTCATAATTAGCATATGAATTCTTGAGTTATGGCCAAGAACAGGTTTTGGGAGGTCACATTGACCTCTGACCACCAAAATGTAATCAGTTCATCCTTGAGTCCAAGTGGATGTTTGTGCCAGATGTAATGAAATTCCCTCAAGGTGTTCCTGAGATATCGCGTTCACGAGAGTGGGACGGACAAACAACCCCGAAAACATAATGCCTCGGGCCCCGGCTGTCGCCAGCACGGAGGCATAAAAATGATAAACTGAACATAGACATGTATGGATGGATACAAGGTTGGCTGGACGGACAAGAGAGGAATGGAAAAGTAGAAAAGAGGCCTGAAAAGAGAGCAGAACGCGTGTTTACAGGCACTCTGTGCTATCAGTCCCAGAGAGTTAATTTTGTGCCACAGAACTGAAGCAGTTTAATGAGCTTGCATTGCCAAACCACAGTCTGTAGGTGGTTTGTTGGCTTAGCAACAAATTGTACTTCACTGAAAATAAAAGTGGATCACTGAAGCCCCACAGACTGTTGTTTTGAACAATTTCTGGTTCTGTGTTGAATAAGCCAACACTGCTTGAATATATGGATGCATAAATCATCAAGTAATGTGTATTCAAGTATCTAAAATGCTCAATATATGTATATAACCCGAGGTATTTACAATAGATATCGTATCGCTCTTAAGTTGCTGTAGGCCTGTAATTGGTTATTCCTCACAGTCACAGACTGTCTTTCTCAAAAACACATTTTTACTTGACTCTATTTTGGGTTCCTTACAAAAAAGTTCAGCACCTTGAGGTGCCATTGTAACTTTTAGATAGAGAGCTGCGGTGTGAAGGTCACAACAGCGCTCCATTCAAACACCAAGTGACCCCACGGCACAATGGGAAAAGTGTGTAATCAGCAAATGTGTATGTGTGTGTGTGTGTGAGAGAGTGTGTGTGTGTGTGTGTGTGTGTGTGTGTGTCTGTGTGGGCCACTCAGGGAGGGTTTGCTTTTTACACAAACACCCCCCTCCTCCTCCACCACCACCACCACCACCTCTTCCCAGCTCTCTCTCTCAGTGCCCCCTTTGGGAGGAGGCTAACAGCAAAAACTGAGAGGAGCTGGAGGGAAGGAGGGACGACCAGGGACAGAAGGGCAGAGGAAGACAGGAAGGGAGACAGACGTTGTAGAAGACACAGAGAGATGTGGACGATACTGCTAAAAAGTTCTGTAAAGTAGATGGAGTGCTCTTCCTCATCAGTGCCACAGATTGCACAATATGAAGTATCCTGTTGAACAATGAGCCGTTTATTATGCGTTCGTTCCGTTGGCATGATTGCGGTGCACATGCATGATGATATATGTTGTGTAATGTGTGGGGGGGGGTTATTGGCAATGCACTGTAGAAGTGAAGCCAGTACTCTATGGATTCTTTTATGTGAATTGCAAAAGAAAAAGAGAAAGAAAGAGTCTCCTGAGAAAGCATAGAAACAGAGCAGAGACACTGTGCTATCACATGTTGTTGTGCCACAATGTTTTTCTGCTTGAAGGTCAATACACCAAGGTTTCTGGAGAACACTTTTGCCCAATGTTTAGCTTTCCTTTATAAATACTCTATACGTATAATGCATTATAATCTGCTTATAGCACTGTAAAGCACTCATACATATTTATAATGCTGTATAACAATAACCATTATATAGCATTTTATAACAAGTGACACTTTATTTTGCAAGGATCATAGTGTATTATAATTCCCATAGTTGTAATACATTATAATCGTTTTATGATGAAATATAATCACTGTGCATGATATGCATTATAATGTGATCATAAGTGCTTTAAGTAAAAAAAAAATCATTAAATCTATTCATGAACACACAAAATGTTGCAAAATTATTTTTTACTTTGTTTAACGCAAACAATGACCATTTAGAGGAACTTATAATCACATATAATGCATTATAAAATATTAGAATATATTACAACTGTGGGATTTATAATACACCATGATCCTTGCAAAAGAAAGTGTCAGTGAGTGACCAGCAATTATGAAGTCTTATGATACTTGACCATATAATTCATTATAAAATGCTTTATAATGTATTATGATTATGGGTATAAAGCATTATGAATATTTATGAGTGATTATCACTACAATTATACAATGCTATGAGCAGATCATAATGCATTATAAGTATGTTTATGATGCATTATAGACATGGGCAACATAGAAAGTGTTAACGAATTCTCATTAAGAAGATACTAATTTTAAACAGGGATATATTTGGAGGTTTGATTGACAGGTGTCGCAGCTTATTACATTCAGCTTTGATGATTGCCAGATGTTTGCCCCGACTCATTAGCTCCAAATCATGACAGTGACACCTAACAGTGGTAAAAATATCACTCCAAAAATATGTCACAGATGTTATTAGCATTGATATTATTATTCTTAATTATCTTAACATTTACATGTTTTTTGGCAAAAGAAAAGTAAATAAGATTTCAGGTGTAGTTAATCATATCTTTATGTATTGGCTTGACAGTTTACTGAATATACAGTATGGAGGTAATATAAAGTTACCAAGGTTTAATTAACACAGTATCAATCATCAAACAGAATTTTAGTCACCAACTATCTCTCAACATAATGTGTATGCTAGAGTCTGTGGATAATCTGAGTATGTGATCTACACAGGACTCACTTAAGAGTGACATTGACCTTGGAGACAACCTCTAAATGTTTTTAATGTTTTCTTTAAGTTTTTTCTCAAGAAGACAAAGAGAGAGAGAGAGATCAACAGTAAGAAAGAAGAAAGATAAAAAGGCCAACAACACAAACAAAATAAAAAGGGTAAAAAGAAAGAGATGCTTCCCCACCTTTAGAGAGCCGGGACACAAGTGTGTGTGTGTGTGTGTTTTTATGCACTTTGTGAACATTAGTGCATGTGGTCGTGCATGCCTTGGGTTAAGTGACCATATTTTTTGTGCATGTGTGACTATATCAATCTGTATGTATACTGTATGTAGGCTACACATTAGTGAATACATGCGTGTTTGTTTCTGACAGACGAAAGTGCGACATTGAAAGTAATAAAGTTGACTGAGACTGTGTGTGCATGTGTGTGTGTGTGTGTGTATGTGTGTGTGTGTGTGTGTGTGAGTATGTGGCTGCTCTGGCCTCCCTAGGGCTAGGGGTACCAGATGCACTGAGCTTCATCATCACAGCTAAAAATATACATGCACACACATGCATTAACACACATTCCTGTAAACACAGCACACATTACCAACATGCCTCACTGATTAGCGCTCCGTCTTCATTTATCTCGTATATTTTAAACAGTTTTATATCTGCGGCTGCTCTCATCAGGGTCTGTCTCGCCCTCCCTATCTGATCCCGTCTCTCTCCCACGGTCTGTCTTTCGGTCTCTATCTCGGTTTTGCTCGGAGATAAGTTGTTCAGTGTTTGCATTCACATATCTGTCTCTCTCAGGACCTCATTCCCTTTTCAGCCCCAATCTCTCCCCAACATCTGGCTGAGTTTGTCAGCTGGTGTCAGTGTTTCTTTACTCGCTGTTCAACTAAATTATCCCTATGTCACTCTCACGTTTCAAAGCAAGGAGGGCTTCAACAAATTTGATTATTTTCATCTAAAATACTATAAAAATAATAATTGATTAAACATATAGTCTGTATAAAAAATGACAGAAAATAGGGAAGAATTTCCATCACAATTTCCCAGAGGCCAAAGTGACATCTTCAGATTGACTCGTTTTGTCCAACCAACAGTCCAAAACCCAAAGATAAGAAAATAGTGAGAAGCCAAATCAATCATTATTTGGTGTTTTTGCTTGATAAATGACTGAAACGTTACAAAATAAAACAAGCTGACCTCCCTGTACAGTAATGCCCAGTGAACTTCAACTACTACTTTAACTACTTTGCGCAAATGTATGAGAACTGTTCTGTCAAAGTAGGGCTTCTTTGCTGACGGTTTTATTTGGTATATAAAATGTGAGAAATGATTCCTAAAATGCGAGTCTTTACTCGTCCTTTTTTGGCCGCTTCAAGTACCCATATCGTAACCATGACCAACCACAAACATAGTCTGACCGTGCGCTGTCAGTGAGCTCTTATCGCACTGAATTGTTATCAATTCTAAATTTGTTTTTCACAGCGTGAGAAAACGGACGTGTGGAAGTGAGAGCCGACACCGCTTGTCTTGCGTTTTCGGCTTCGGAAAAGCAAAAAAATGCAACGCTTTATCTCTTAAACTTTGAGGATATCTGCTGTCGGACTTGCAGGTTCCATACACAGAGGCCTGTCAGACCACCTGCACCTAGTTACGGTTGGTAGGTAGTATTTGGTCAGCGGCTGTTCAAGGGAGCGGCTTAGCAAAGGGCAACTGCGTGAGCCTCACGGTCAATGCGTGTGATTAAATCCTAGCATTTGCAAAAATGCTGGCATTACTTTTAGGATTTATACGCCAAATTGGGTTTTACAGTAAAGGTGAGGGTTGATTTCAATTTGATACTCTGATCATTCAGGGTGGTCTTTTCCTGGGATTATCCTCCCATTGGCTCACTAATTTTTTGGCTGACTCCCTCCTCTTCCTCACTGTGCTTTGTTACCTCTCTAAAAACTCCCCCTACAATCGCAGCAATGCTATACCACATCTAAGATGGAAAACTGCTAAAGATGTTTGACCGAGCCCCGTTCACAGTGTGGACAATTCATTCATCTGATAGCTTTAACGGAGCACTTCTCAAGCATGCGTGCTAAGTCAACAACATTTCCCCCTCAACACTGTTTTGGACCGGCGCCATCACAGTGTCAAGGGCTCAGCGTTGCCCACGACAACAGTGATTAGTGGCTTGAAATCAAACAACCCCATCTGTGGGGGGGTTTTCTGCACAATGGCTTCAACTGGCTCAACGACTCTAGCTGAGTGCCCATCACCTTATGTCAACCTTCACATTATTTCCAGCCTTCACAAGATTTAGAGAAAAACGCAGGAGCATCAACAGGCCGGGGCGCACACAGGCTTTGACTCCTCACTTTTCTTTTTTTTTGGTAAGCACTGTTGTTGCTCGAGGGGAAATTATAGAAGAGAGGTAGAATAAAGGAAAGGGTAGGAGATGAGAAAAAGAAGAGAGATGAAAGGAAAGCAGAGGACAGGAGACGACGAGAAAAGAGGAAATGAGACTAAATGAAAAAAGGGACTGAAGGGGAGGAGAGATGAAAGGAAATGAGAAAAGTGGAGGGGAAGACAGAAGGCAACAGAGATGAGAGGGGAGAGAAAAAAGCAACAGACAAGAAGGCCAGCTTTGATAACGCAGCAGGAGGCCCAGCAGGTAGAAACTACCTCCAATGTTGTCTTAATCACCTCTTAGACTCCCCCCCCCCCCCCCCCCCCCTCCACTTGTTAGCATGCTGAAACTTGTACTGAAAGAAAAGGGCATTAAGATAAGAGAGAAAGAAGAGGGAGATTTTAGCAAAATATGCAAAGCAGAGACACAGGAGGAGATAGAACACTGTAGAACAAGAGGATGCTTCTGTGTTTTCCACAAGCAGCTGCCAACTAGATAGAGAAGCAATTACCTCACAGCCACGGTTACCATGTAATTTCTACTGTAAATGTGGGATTGCCTCCTGAACATGACCATTATACAGATGGTGGTGGCCTTGTAGTCACTCAGAAATCTTGACATTTCCACATTTCGATGTAGAAATGTACAGGAAAAAATTCATTTTCGCTCATGTTACTCAGTCTGACAGTCACAGTTTGAAAAAGTGTCTGTAATTTGTTGACATTTAGAGCCATTGTAGGTAAAATAATAATAATAATAATACAGAGCCGGGGGGAGAGGGATAATATTCTGAGGAAAAAAATAGAATTTTCCGAGATTATAGTCTTAAATTTACAAAAAAAAATTGGATATCATACGTGATTAAAATGACAAATTTCTAAGAAAAAAATCACAAATTCGCAAGATTATAAAGTCATACATTTAAGAGAAAAAAAAACTAAAATAGTGCCTATTCTATTATTATATTTCTTTGCCTATTATAAGGAATAGAATAATTTAAACATCTGGCTTTAAAGAAAAAGTTCTATAATTTGGTAAATACTCATAGTTGCTTTTTTTTCAGTCACTCCGCCCAGCCAAGAAATAGTCCGGCACATAATCCCCCAAAAAGCAACAACTTCTTGTTTATACACTTCCGTTTTTATACGGATTACTCAAACAAGAAATAACACATTCAATATTGAGCTTTAGAGGGACTGGTAGGTGGATTTTGTTATCATCGGATAGAGCCAGGTGCTGATTCCACCCTGTTTCCAGTCTTTATACAAAGCTATAAGCTAACCATCTCCTGGCTCTAGCTTCATAGTTATCATAACAGGTCTGTCCTTGACCAAAGAGATTCTTAGTCAACTAACACTCAATTATACGATTTTGTCGACTAATCAACTAGTTGATTTAATCGACAGAACTGTGAGTTTCTCCACAAAGAATCACACAAAAGCACCACTTTAAAATCTTGTGTTTACGAGAGATGTGCTCATAAGTTTCTTCGAAATCCAGCATGAAAAAAGTATCGAAAACGACTAATCAAGTAAAGAAATCTTAGTCGACTAAGACCAATTAGTCGCCTAATCGACTAAGAGGGGGCAGCCCTATAGCATACAGACATCAATGGCATCAATTATCTCATCAAATTCTCTGCAAGAAAGCTAATGAGTGCATTTTCCAAAATGTAAAAGGATTCCTTTAAGACGGACGTCTCAGTTTGATTTGATACTGTGCTGACAGTTAGCAAGGGTTCTGTGTGTTTGTTTGTGTGAGTCTGCTGGTAAGGACATGCAGTCCTGTGGGACCCTCCAACAGAGCGACTCGGTTCCAGTACTGCTCCAAATAATACCAACACACTGTCAAGCTTTACACACACACACACACACACACACACACACAAACACAGCAGCATCTACTGTAGGTGGAGGAGGACGCTGTTGATGGCAAATCCTTAAAATCCATCAATGTTTTGGCTCTGGAGGCTTTGTGTGTTTGCGCGTGTGTGTGCGTGTGTGTGTGTTTGTGTGTGTGTGTGATGTTCTGTTTCAGTTTGGTGAGCTCAACACGCACATCTTGTATCTAGGGATTCAGTGTGTGTGTGTGTGTGTGTGTGTGTGTGTGTGTGTGTGTGTGTGTGTGTGTGTGTGTGCCCACTCTTTGCACTGGGATTCAATAAAAGGTTATAATACTGTTGCCCTGGTGATAGCTGATGAGGGGTCAAAGTAAATAAGCACACCTTTAATTAAAATACATGTAACTTTGTTCAACAATGAGCACTTTTATCTCAATTTTGCAGACATTTTGCAGAAGACAGAGAGAATCCTCAGTAAACTTCTAAATCCAAAGCCTTAATCCAGCATTTATTAGCACAGTTGGGTACACTTGGCAGTTTGAACGCCTGCCTCTTCAAACACTATTTAATATGCATGGTGAAGCTCGTAGAAGAGCTCAGGCAAATTGAAAGTTTCAGAGACTCGAGCTGTCGCATTGGTCTTATTTGTGATCAAAATGAGAACAGAGTAAACCTTCATCACCCTAACTGACCTTTGGGTGAACAGGACGACTGCCCTGATCACCCTGAAGCATAGAAATAGAACAGGAGTAGAACGGACAGTGAACTGTTTTCTGTGGTCATTTGATTAGAACGAAAAAAAATGGCGATTATTGTTAGTTATGTTGCTTTAAAGGACCAGTGTGTAACAATTAGGCAAACTATTAGCAGAAATGGAATATGATATTAATAAGTATGTTTTCTTTAGTATATGTGTAAGAGCCGTTGTGTTTTCGTTACGTTAGAATGAGCTGTTTATATCTACATAGGACAACGGACAAACCAAACTCTGTTAACTTTTCCTGCTTGGGCCGGAGTCGATAATGTTACTCACTGCCATCGCCACCGCACTCTCTCTCTTGCTTCACAACTCACTCCCCACGTTCACACACACTCTACGTACTGGCTCTGTTCCAAATGACTCTAGAGAGGGCCATTCGCGTTTTCGCGTCGGCCACCGTAGCTCTCCAACATATTTAGCACATGGGAGAGGCTTTAGTTAGTTGCAATATCCTCACCTCACTGCTAGATACCGCCAGATCCTACACACTGGACCTTTAAATTGTTCAATTGTACTCATTTACTCTGGCTCTATATGCTTCGTAACGTTACTGCTCCACTGCTCATTTTAGCCGTTACTGCAAAACCTCTCCTCAGTGAGTCCGTGACTTGCCATAAGTCGTTTTAGTTTATACGGAAGTTAGACTGCTAAAACGGTTGCTATGGCAATGGCACACATAAAAATGCCCGCCGCTCTGACCATCATGCCACATTGATTTAAATGGGTTCTACTCCTATTCTATTTCTATGCCTTGAACACAGTACTGCCTTTTTAAATGTTTTTTTTTTTTTTAAATTTCAGTGTTTTATTTTACTATATATTTAGATACCTTACTGCACCTGAACCAGGCTGACACAGGACAGATTTAGTTACAAATGATACAAACACGGGGAGAAGAGGAGAATACAGAAAACTTGTTTCAAAGTTTCTGATTTAGCTTTTGAATGTTTGTTTTTTCTGCCAGTGAAACTTGAAAGTGATCTGCCAGTAGAGAGATAACATGACTGACTATCTGTGAATAATCTTGATGTGTGTGAATATGAGACATAATCTGGCCCTAAGCTTCTTTGCGGTGTCGTGTCATCTTAGAGTCACTCACACACAGACCTTCGGCAGTAATCCAAGAAGTGATGAGACATCGGGGCAACGGGGTTGTGATGAGCCTGTTGGCTTCTCTTTTCAGCGACACAGGTTACAACCACCTGGTTACACACATTCATGTCCTTCGTGTCCTCCATGTCCTCCATGTCTATCCTTATAGACCACTGAGCAGCTTCAGTGGCTTAATCGACGGACATCATGTTTATGGTTGTGTTCGGTCCAAATAAGCCCCCTTACGACCGCAGGAACTTTTCCCTGGAACTAGGAACCTTTTGAGGAACTCATTGTTTTTCGACCACATGGACCACGGTCTAAATTAAGTTACAGAGATATATTACCCCCAAAAAAGGCCTTGGTCGGGGGGTTGTACTTTTTAATAGTACAAGAACTTTGGGGGTGGAGTTTGCAGGGATGACCGTCGCTGATTTCCCCTGACAGCCCTAGTTTACTTTTTTTTTCAACATGTTTTTTAAATGAAATGAGCGGACACACTGAACAGAGTGTGTTTACCCCTGTGACCACCAGAAGCCCTCATCCCATGTTAGGTTGTTTTTGTATACGCTAGCGGATTTATTTGCCTTATCGTTGCAGCAGGTCTTTAGACCGCGATGGAAACGCAGACAACAATGGGCTGAATGAATGTTTTAGTTCCTTGAAAAGTAGTCCCAGGACTAAAATTACCAGGAACTTCTTGGTGGAAACGCGGCTATAGACTCAAACCAGCAACCAGCTTATGTCTCAAATGCCTGGTACCCTTACTGCCACTGAACACACTCCACACTCCCGCATTGCTCATATATCTTATAGAAATAAAACACAGCCAATCTAAGCCTATTCCCAAGACATCCTTTGAGAATGTGGAACACATTTCAGGTATATTTCACCTACACAAAACTGCCACACTTGTCAACGTGCATTTAAAATGACTTAACATTGACTTCAAGAGCCACAACAAATCCTGATTTCCTTCCTCATGATATTATACTAGTTGCTGTACCTGCTGTCACATAGAGTATGCAAAAGCATGTAGTGATGCAGTAAATGATCCACCGGGGACAAATGAGATGAGTTTATGTGCATATGTTCTGAACCAAAACGTCAATCTCCCACCCATTCATTCATCCTGCAGCTACTCATTTCAGTGAATACGGATGGAGCATTTCCCAACAAGCACAGGATGAAAAGGCAGGAAAGAGCTGGCATGAGGATCCAACCTATCATAAAGCAAACACATTGTGCTAAATCTCCAGACTTGATACGTCATTATGGGCGGAACAGACCTGTCTAAATTAAAAAGTCTTTCAAATGTGGCCAACACATTTGGAGGACATGAACGATGCGTCCTTTGCAATACAGTATACCATACGCCATTACATATAGATGTATTTATAGATGATATTAACCTGGGACACTATTTGCCAGTTATCCATCAACTCAAACTACAATCTTGAGCAACATGAAGCTTGTACCTGTTGTGATTTTGCAATGTATCCTCCTATAACAGTTCGTATGATATCTTACAAAAAATATTATTTCTCATTTTTCCTGCATTCTAGTATGAATGTCCAGAAAGACGTGTCGATTTCCGCACGTAACATGCATACAGTCTTTTCAAAATAAACTTACGTCTTCACAGGATACAACTTGGTTAGGTTTAGGCAAGAAAACCACTTAGTTAAGTTTAGAAAAAGATCAAGGTTTGGGCTAAAATAACTACGGAAGTGGCGTAACTTAAATACGTGAGTAAGGGGCTGTACCCATGCCGCATCTGAAAACTTGTGGAAAATGCCAGCTGTCTTTTTTTCCCCAATGTGCTTGGGAGGTTGCGCTCCTGCTGTTTCTAAGCAACCAAAACCTGCGTGCTGCAATGACGATGATGATGAAGTTGCAGTAATTTAACAGGAAATTTTGGTGACTAAACTAAACAGAACACGCAGCCGTCGCACCCCGAAAAATAGGCGCTTGGCAGCGCTTGGTAACGCTTGTGAACTTTTGGGAATGCTTGGCAATGCTTGCACACCGTGACGGCGTTGCTCTCGCATTTGAGCGCATCCTCCGTGTGTCTACATTGACAACAATGGGTTTGAGCGCGCAAAAGACACGGAATGTGTACGGCCCCTTACGTGACAAATACATCAACGTCGACTTCTGGTTTCACACGGGAGACAAGCAGCGGTCTCCTGGGTGAGATCACATTATGTGGATTATACGCATTGATTTCATGTGATATATACAAATTACAGTGCATTAATTTTCGTACTTACAAACGGTGTATGATAACAGCCTGGATTTTGTGATACTGTTGACTGTTTAAGGGACAGAATGCGCCATAGTTCTACCTGTGAGCGATGCAGAGTATTCAAAAACAAAAGCAAACTGTTTCCAAAAAAAACGGTTTCTAATCAGAGCACCAGCCAAGCCCTTGTAATGTTTCATAGCTTTATCAAGAATAAAACCGAAAACAACAACACAATTATCGTCGTAGTAAACTCAGTCAGCATTCAGAACAACGACCACATCTGTCGATCAGTTTATTACGACGCTTATGGGCGCAAATAACCAGGGGGCTGTTAGATCAAATCAGAGGGAGAACCACATAACAATGCGAGGGAGCCATTTTTCCGCCAGACACCGATGTCCCAGCTCATATTGCATCTGCAGCAGCACATGCCAGGTTGGATTCCACTTGCTGGCTGTGTGAGTCAGAGGGGGTGATTCATTGACACAGTGACAGCTTAGGGAGCATGTTAAGTTAGAAACCAGCAGACTGTTAGACATTGTCTCTCTCTGTGTGTGACTGTAGTAATGCGATTGGGCTTGTGAATAAGCGTGTGTGTCTCATACTAGTATGCAGAATGTCTGTTTTCGGCACGAGTGTGTGTGTGTGTGTGTGTGTGTGTGTGTGTGTGTGTGTGTGTGTGTGTGCTCTACACGGCGGTTATGTGTGTGTTTATATGTGTGCTTCTGTGTGAGTAAATCTGTCTCCTGGTCCTCCCCACAGCTTGTGAAGAGGATGAAAAAGATTTAATACCTCTGCCAAGGTGATGCCCTGCAGCGCTGCCTGTCTTACACACACACACACACACACACACACAGATACACACTCAGGGGATTAGTTATCCTCCTCCGGTGGCAAAGTACAACAGTCCACTGGCATGTCCAGCAGCTCTGGACTCTGGACACACACATAGAGACAGAATCCATGCCCAGCTACTAACCTCTAACACACTCACACTCACACCTCTCTCCCCGTCTACCTACTCTCTTTTCAACCTCAGGGCATTCCCTCCATAACCGACATCGCCACATTTTCCTCTTCCTTTCCCCTTCTGTGTCTCTTCGCTCCACTCATCTTCTCCTCCTTTTGCCCAGATCTCTCCTTCTGTTGTCATATTCTGCTCTTGCACCGTTTCCCTGGGCAGGTTCCCACTTTATTTTTTTGTCCTTCAATGGACATTTCTCTTTTTGTCCAACATATTTAATCATTTAATCTACAACGTGGTAATAGAAAGATGAAGAGAAAAGGTTGCCATGGCATCACAGCAGAAATACTTAACACTTTTTTCTGTCCATATGACACCCAAAATGTAATTTAGGCAAATAGGGAACCTCATTAAGTGGCGTTTTACAGCAGCTTTAAAGCAACTATTTCTTTGGTAGATATTAAAATGTGCAATAAGAATCTTTCCATCCCGGTCTTACTTACAGATTCTTACAAAGTCACGATGAAAACCGTTGATAATAAAGTCTGTAAATTATCCAGAATAACAAGCCGGCTGTTTCTGGAAAGAGATGCTGCTGCTAGTTGTTTTAATTGTATTTTTTTTTAAGTGCAGAGGCAGAAATCTCACAGATAAATATCTCAAAACAGGGACAAACACTACTCAAACAATCTGCCAGTAAATATGATTTTTGTAATGAGTCCCATTAAAAATGTTCATGAATCCAGTTTAAACTTTGCTGTATTTTTCATATAACTATAAAGCGAGGAATCTCTGTCTGTCCGTCTTTCTGTTTGTCCTTCGCATATCTCGAGAAGTGCTCATCCGATCTACTTCACACTTGGTGGGTGTACTGCTGGGGAACTCATGGAGTGCGGTGTCTAATGTGGTACAATTTGGCCAGATGGTGGCGCTGTAACAATGCATTCTACGTTTTATCCTTTGACTTTTTAACCATAAGTCTCAATTACAAAGTTCTTTTCTCCTGGATTTTGTGGTCCAGATGAATCTATCCATAGAAGCCACGCCCATTTGCGTCTAGATTCATTTTCTGTCACTTGGAATTGTGTCCAAATCAGATTTTTTGCTACTACTCCTACACATTTTGAGCAATCGTCACCAAATTTGGTACAAAACAACTCTGGACCAAGCTGCACAAAGTTGCTTTTTTGGATTGTTGATGTTCCATAAAGTTTTGCTCAAAGTTAGCTCAAATGCTGTGGCTAGGGTTTATATTACAAAAAAAAAGTAATATCTCCTGAACGCTTTGTGCTACCACATTTATTGGACATGTGTAGGTTGACAAATTCGGTGCCATTTGGCCAATAGGTGTCGCTGTAGCAGCATCATCTAACTAGAAAGGAAATATTTTCTGTCTGTCTGTGTATGACTGCCTTTCACATATCTCAAGAACCGTTCATCTAATCAACTTCACACTTGGCAGGTACAAGCAGCTATATTGCGGTTCTCAACAACCCTACAAGCAGAACTACTGGGGGCCAAGCAATCGGCCAATTCCAGATGGGGAACGCAATCTGAACGGACACTGCACTCGTTATCCTATAATGATGCAACTTAGGTCAAAGGGAAAAAAACACACCTAGAATTTTGAGACACAGGCTAACAGCCAGCAGGCTACTTTGTGCATTGATGATGCCACTTTAAGACATATTTCCATGTCTCCACTGTAACATAGTAATGCTTTGATAACAGTGATTAAAACAGACAGGTAGTGTCATTAGTTAGCTGTCCCCAGCAGGTACCCAGACGGGCCTGCGGATCTCTCCACTGTCTGGACTTTAAAGTAACTCTTCCATAAACCTCTCTCTCCGTCTCTCTCCTCTTCCCTGCCGGAGGATGAGCAACTCTCCTGTGAGGAAATCCTTTAATCTTGACCCATGGTGGAGCGACGACCCACGGACACAAACTGCCGATCTGTGTAACGGCGGCCTTATGCATGTGTTACGGTGCTTGCGTGGGAGTGAGAGAGAGAGAGAGAGAGAGAGAGAGAGAGAGATACCCATTTTTGGAAGGAAACTGAATTTGATTTGGATGCAGGGAAAGTGTGAGATGCTGAAACGTGATTGTGTCGCATCCCTCCACATCACTTTAAACACCACCAGTGTATCAATATTCAATACACACATGCATTAAACATCATGAAAATACAAAAACACATATGAATAGGCCCTAAATACACAAACACAAGCAAACATGAGTGTAGAAACACACACAAACAAGCCCAAAACAGAAGCAGAGGAGAAATGAGGGGACAAATCAGTGAAACGGAAGGAGGGTGGGAGGACGAAAGAGTGAAAGAACGGGTTAGAAACAGTCTTTTTCTTCTGCGGGCTGACAGGCTGCCAACACAGATGAACACACTTTCTCTCCTTCTGCTGCCTTTCCTTTCTTTCCTCTCCCTCCGTTTCATCATTTCTCTTTACTTTGGTCTCTGCTTCTCATTGCTCTCTCAATGTTGTGTTCCTGTTTCGCACCTTTCTCTCCTTGATTTCCCTTTTTTTTCACGTTTTCTCTTCACTTATTTTTATTTACTCCCTCAGTCTTTCCTTCCTTTCCTTTTGTAATTACCATCCTGTATGCATTAGGGCTGGGACTATATACCAATCTCATGATTCAATACTGTCAAGATACTTGGGTGCCGATTCGATATGTATTGCGATTTTTAAGTATTGCGATCCGATATTACGATTTATTGCGATTTTTGTTAACTTTTTTTACACTAGACCATGGGGAAAAGTTGAATCATACACTTCTAGGGACTTTTACTTTGGAAAATATCTAAATTAATACAGTGAAAATGTTTGATTTTCAGCATGTATGTAGTTAGATATGTCCTAAAGTCAAATATATCAGTAGTTGTCAGGCATTATTTATAATAAATATTATATAATTTCCCTCACAAATTAGTGGTATTTTCTTTTTCATTTATAAGGGACATATAATGTTTTATACTTCTGCTGAATACAATCCAATCAATCTTATTTCTATTTATGTATTTTGTATATAATGTACCATTGCTAACACCTTATTTTGAAAACCGGACGTAGTCATACGTGTATTCTTCCGCTAACTTCGACAAGTCCGTCTCTAGCTCACCCATTAGCTCCATTCTCTTTATACATCCATGGTTAGCTCCATCAGGGCCGTTTAAATGCATTAAACATAAATGTCAGTATATGGGTGCTCTACAGTTGTAGCGTCAGCTGATTTGACCACGGAGATGAGACCGCAATACGATAACGTTTCCTGTCCGTGACAGAGTTAGCATGTAGCTTTAGCCGTGATGTCTAGCTCTGCTTTTCCTGGCAACGTGTGAAACCCAAAGTGTTTCCATACTTTACTGGATGTGTAGTGTTTATTTCTTTGGATTTAAAAAGTGAGGGTGCAGGCTGTATCTTCGCGGACCCTTCACCGTTTTCTGCTTCATCGTTTCGGCTCGCTGCAGGTTTGTTTTGGTTGACGGACACGGAACGGATATGACGTCACGTTACTCAGACTACAACAATAAGAGCGGTAACTTCTTTTTCACGATACATAGCTGAATCGATTTTCTTTTCTCACCTCTAGTATGTATTTTGTTCTCTAAGCTCTTTCTTTCTCATTCCTTCTTTTCTCCACTCCATTTGTTGCCTTTTCTTCCTTTTCCCTTCCTTTTTTCTCCTCACTCCATCCTTTCCTTTTCACCTCTCCTCTCTCTCCCTTCTCATGTTTTTGCTCTGTGCAAAAAGAACTAGAAACCTACTGATTTTATTTATAAATACTTATTTACATACATAGTGTGTGTTTCAGTATAACTCAGACACCTCAGACACCACTATGCTGTCTGATAATAACAGCTAAGAAATCACATAACCTACTTTGGTGTGTGTGTGTGTGTGTGTGTGTGTGTGTGTGTGTGTGTGTGTGTGTGTGTGTGTGTGTGTGTGTGTATGTGTGTGTCAGTGTCAGTGTCTCTGTGTGTACTAGGTGAATGATAAATTAGGCTGACTTTGGCCTGCCATCTTTTAACCACAATTAGAAAGCTTTTCTGACAGACTGTCAGACTCAAGGCTAGAAAACACACACACAGTGTGCACACACGCACACACACGTCTGGAGGCACCCAGCAGCTTACAGACAGACATGGAAGAATGACGTATGAGCACACACCATTTCCAACCCCACACACATGCACACACACACACAGTGATGCATGGCCATCATTACCCGCGCCCCTCCCTTGACAGCTGTTCCCTCAGCAGCGCGCCCTGCGATGGTACTCCACTGCGTACTCGCATACACACACATAAAATCTCACCACCCCTCGGAGAGTACAGGCACAACATGTGAATCACTAGGGAGGTCAAAAGTACACACACACACACACACACACACACACACACACAGTACATATCTACAAGAAATGTCTATCGTCCAGAAAAAAAAAGTAAAACAGGTAGGGAGTCTGCGGTGATATCCTCCTATCCTGCAGCCATCTTCCTCTACAGCTACAGCGTGAAATACTCACACTTCACCTTGTGTTACCTCCATGACTTTGATCACTTGACTTGCAATGCAGTGCAAAGGGTGTGACGTTCAAGTGAATGAATATAGAAGTCTATGAGAAAATGAGCCTACTTCTCATTTGATTTATTACCTCAGTCAACATTGTAAACATGAGTTTATGTTCTCAATCTCTAGTTTCAAGTCTTCTTCAATACAGTATGATGTTCATTTAGTAAATGATGGTCCCATTCGGAGTCGAATAGACCATAAAGCAGGGGATGATTTAGGGCGTTGCTACCTTGTGATTGACAGGTCGCTACCACGGTGTTGTCCAGTCTGGGAGTTGTCCGTGTTTTCATCTTACAACTTTAACCCTGTGTGTTTTCAGTTCATGAAAGGTAATAATAACCTTTTTAATTGCCTGAAAATGTCTTATTCAGCTTTCGGTTGTACTTAGCTCCACCCTCTCGTGTCACTTCTGGTTGCAAAACTGTGGTACCGCCAGCCGCTGTCTGACTTCGGTCGCTGCTAAAGTAATGTTATTATGGTAAGGATGGCCTCTGAGCGAGACGAACAGCGTTACTGCGGTTTTGCACTCTGCAGCTCACGTTACCTCAGTCTTGGAAAGGAAGGAATGAGCGGAGGGGTACTCAGTTGGTTGCAATCTGCAACCACTCCACTAGATGCCGCCAAATCCTACACACTGTACCTTTAAACTACTGCTAACTTCTCCAAGCTCTCACACACAAACTGGTATTTATTAAAAGCATTATGTAATACTTGTTCTACTGGCACCAATCTCTTTCTATGCACAGAAACAGAATGCAACCTAAAAAAAAGTGTTTTCTTGTCTGGTCATAAATTTCAACCACTAAGTGCTCTTTTATTTTTCCACATTAACTTGGAGAGGGAGTGAAAAAGAGAGGTTGAGTACAAAGTGATACTGCCAAACTGGAACAATCAGAGGAGCTGCTCTGCCAAGTAAACGACAGAAGGGTAGAAAAGAAAAAGTACTTGTCCTCACTTTCACCCTGGCTAATATCACTCGCACGATTCTTGAGTGTATCTCTGGATTTTTTTCTCTTTCACTTAATCTCATTCTCCCTTCCTTCCGTTCCTCGTGTTGCTTCTTCCCTTTGCTCTCTCCGCACTTTATCCTCTTCTTCATCTCCCCCTGTCTGAGTCGCTTCCTCCTGCGGTTTCACATACTTTAGGCAAACAGTATACAAATCACTGAGTTTCTACAAAAGCACCAACACTGACATACATTTATAGTTTTGCAGTTTTATGCCACACAGAGCTATGACGATGTGACTAAGGAATAGGAATTTGCTCATCTGCAACAGTCCTCTTCAATATGTAAAGACATACTAAATAATATGTTTTAAAGAAGAGTTGATTGCAACTCTAACAGCAGACAATGTGAGCTTTTGATCTCAGTTTAGTAAGAAAGCAAGGCAAGATAGAGTACGCAGAAGTACCTTGAAAGAAAGTCAAAGTGCTTCCGAATGACTGAAACATTAAAACAGATAGACAACTTAAAGGTGCAGTGTGTAGGACTTGGCGGCATCTAGCGGTGAAGTTGAACATTGCAACCAACTGAAGCTTCTCCCGCGTGCGAGAACTACGGTTGCCGACGCGAAAACTTGAAAACACGAATGTCAGAAAATGGTGAAAAATGACGATCAGTGTTTCCCAAAGCCCAAGATGACGTCCTCAAGTGTCTCGTTTTGTCCACAACTCAAAGATATTCAGTTCACTGTCATAGAGGAGTAAATAAACCAGGAAATATTCACATTTAGGAAGCTGGAATCAGAGAATTTAGACTTTTTTTTCTTAAAAGATTACTCAAACCAATTAAACGATTTAAAAAAAAGTTGCCGATTAATATAACACTTGACAACTAATCGATAAATTGTTGCAGCTGTAACAGAAAATGTGATTACAAATGTTCTGTGTAGTGAAATATACACATATAATAACTTTTAATGGACATCTGAAGAGTTTTGTGTGTTATGCAACCAGTAAACAAATCCCATGTCTCCCTCAACGCTAATCCACTTTACATTCACTTCAATATGTCTACGATCATAATTGCATTCAAAGTGGTATGCATTGCATTAAAGCCACTGAAAGGAATCCCAGAATGAATTATTGTTCCTGAAACACAATAAAATAAAATTCATTAAGCAGACTATAAAATAAATGAAAAACTGCTAATGACTCAATTTCCAGCTGTTTTAAAGTCGATATGGACCCATTTACCTTACAGTTGATATGGTTTTATCTTTCTGGAGGCTTCTGGGTGTCATAAATTAACACTACTGATCGAAAAAATATATATGTTTAGACGCGAAAAGTTTCATTCGATGAGCCTACAGTCTCTATAGCAGCCTCCCCTGCACTCCTGTACAGCTCTCATTTATAACGCTCTGCACTAAAGTGGGTCACGACCGCTGTCCGAGGTGCTGATCCTGGGACCACCAGGGATGCGGGAGCTGTCCGTGGTGCTCGCCGGTGTTCACACTGCTGGGGCAGCATCACCGCTGACGGCCAATACAAAGCTCCAGTTAATTTTCCTGTCATTGTTCCCATCTGTTCCTGTGACAGAGTCTCGACACCACCTTGTTAATTAAATGTCTGCCTGTCTGTTTACTGTTTTATCGTCAGAGTCTGTGACTGTATATCTTAACGTCTGGCCAGTTTAAGTTAGATCACCTTTGTCTTCTCTTCTTATGGTTCTCTGCTGCATTGTAGAGCTTCTTAGGGATGCATGGTTTGTTTCAGTGCTTGTGACAGTCACAGGTATACTTAAGGAATAATTTAATAGCTAGCTGGCTGCATACTTTTCAGAATAGAGTGTTTTATGAGCAGCGTTTGCACCACATTTAGAACTATATTATTATGATGTAATCATGCATTTATAAAAGATAGGAAGTGCTGGGCCTGCCCACCTCAGGAGCTGCTGGGATGTATTTTACAACCCCGGATGAAACCATATCATCAAACCCATTCGACTGTTATCATGCCATTAAATGTGCGTTATCAGTCGCTATAAGCCTCATAGATGTGGGTCAGTAGGGGCCTACTAAGCCTACTATGTTGTAAAAGTAAAAGCGAAACTTCAAACCAATACGTTCTAACATGTTGTAAATGTGCATGAAATGTTATGTTTTGAACACAAACAAAACTACAACTTCTTCAGTTTTAGGCAACAAAACCGCTTAGTTAAGTTCAGGGGGAAACATTGTATTTAGTTTAAAATAACTATGTTTCAAAAGTGAAAGTAAAACTTCCTGTGAACACAAAGATAACTACACGTTGTTGGTTTCACACGGGATGCAAATCCTGGTCTCCTGGTAGACAGCCTATGTTTTTTTCACGCTGTCTACGCACCGCTTTTGCTCCTGTCATAATTACTACGGTCGCTAGAGGTCACTGTCGTCTTCTTTTATACCTTCTTTCAGTGATCGAGCATGTAAATAGACGAAAAAACCTACTATTGGGTGTAGCAGGGCCCTACTGAGCCACATCTGAGGCGTATAACCACTGATAACACCCATTTAATGACCTGATAACAGTCTAATCGGCTGTCAACAATCACACTAAAAGATGACATACAGAAACTTACATAGAACAAAAAAACACTGTCACAATAGAGTAAATGACAGGGAGTGTGTGTGTGTGTCTGTGAAGGGGAGATCTATCTGTTCAAACTTTAAGTTACATCTCCACAGGCAAATAAGACCATTTATCATCTAGTCCCTTTCTCCATCTTGTCTTTGAATCTTTCACTATTCCACCTCTTTTGCATCCTCTGTATCTTATCCTCTCCCCTGTTTTTCTCCTTTCTATCTGAACTCTTGTTTTTTTATCACATCCATTCCTATCTCCTATTTCATTCTCCGTTTCTCGCTGTCTTCTCTCTCCCACTCTCATATCATGATGTCTGTACAGTTGGCAGCTTTATCTCCCTCTCTCCTTGTAGATGAAAAGCGTTTTAATCCTCAAACATTGCCAACAAATACAGGAACCTCCGATCGATAAACCTCTCCTCTCCTCTCATCTCCTGCTTCACTCCGTCCCTGACATTTATTTATTCAGTCTTTTCTTTTCACTTAAAATCCAAATATTATTTTTTTTTTTCTCTCCTTCCCGCTCGCCTCCTTCCCTGCAGCTCCCCCTTCTTTACCTCTCTCTAGGCATGCCAATTGCTATCGATTTGAAACCGTTTCGACAAATTGCGGCTGACAGTTGCCACTATTTTGCGCCTCTTTAAAACTTTAACGTTTATATACCAAAACCCCACGAGGATATGGTGTTTCAATCTACAGTTTTACTCTCTGCGGTGAGGAAAAGCCTCTAGCGGCATCATTGTCGTCATCATGCATACTCAAAGCCCAATCAAAATGTTGCAATACAAGTGTAACCCAACTGTCTCTGTGGCAGATACCTTTCCTACCCACCCTGGGTCTCTGCCATGCACAGTCTCGGCTCTCTGCATTGTGATTTTGTTTGTGTGGTTTCTTGTGCAGAGAAGAAAATACTGGGCACTGGGTTCTGTAGTGTGGTTGAGAGACCGAGAACATTAGTGTCTTGGTATAAAAGATCTTGGACTCTGCTCTGCTCTATACCACAGGGAACACTTTGGAGGTTGTGTTCCACATTTCAATTTTCACTAAAATGCCAACAATCAACATGGCAAATTGATATAGTGCTCTAATTCTGGTACAGACTACAACAAATAAATCAGTCCAAGTTAAAGGTCAGCTTCAATAATAAATGGATCCAGCTATAATACTTAATCCCTAAACAGATACAGTATCTGCATATGAATGCTCTCGTCTGATGATGATTTAGCTTTTTATTGGTTTAAAATTAACTTGTAAACAGGCTACTTCTATAACAATCAGGTCGTACACGTCATCTCTAAACTCCAACTCCATTCTCGTATCTCAAGTTGCTAATCGGACTGTAAACAATGAGCAGCGAAAAGGAAGTCTTGGCCTGGATATCCCCCAGAAGCTTATCCGTCGTCATACCGATAGCCGATGGATTCTGAAATTGTATAACAGGGGTGCAAGAAAATATAGATACACATGAGTATGGCGATATTATGTTGTGCAATACTGTATCGATTCTCCAAAACTCTGTATCGATTTTTAATTAACCTTTGTTTGTTAACCTTTGTTGTAGCGGGCTCAGTTTTTAAGCTAGTAAAGATACTGGCATCATATGAAAACCTGAGGAATCTATTGGTACCAACCATGTCACACCAGCTTGTTGAGAAGGAGGCCTAGTAAGGCTCAAAATTTACGCTAAATTTTGGCGAGGAAAAACTGGCATGGCGATTTTCACAGGGATCCCTTGACCTCTGACCTCTAGACATTAGGGCTGTGTATTGTCAAGAATCTAACGATACGATATGTATCATGATAGGGGGGTAACGATTCAATATCGATTTTTTAAATCTAATTTTATGGTCATAGTATAAAGAACACAGAAATACACTATTTTAGAAAAGGCGAAAATAACACATTTGTACTGCATGCGAAAAACTGCATGTTTTTTGCCCCAAACTGCATGTGGTTATCATAAAGTGGGCATGTCTGTAAAGGGGAGACTCGTGGGTACCCATAGAACACATTTTCGTTCACATATCTTGAGGTCAGAGGTCAAGGGACCCCTTTAAATATGGCTATGACAACCTTCTTCACCAAAATTTAGTGCATATTTTTAGAATCCTTCGCGACAAGCTATATGACATCGTTGGTACCAATGGATTCCTTAGGTTTTCTAGTTTCATATGATGCCGGCTGCATCTGCAATATGCTCATATGATAACTTCACTCTAACTTTAAAACTTTAAAAAGAAAAAGTTAATTAAAATGAACAGTTTTCCTAAAATTTTATTTTTAAAAAAAATCGCTATATATTGCCTTGCTTACAGTATCCATTGTATTGAATCGTTACCCTCTGTATTATGATCGGTATTGTATCACCAGATTCTTGCCAATACACAGCCCTATTGTATTACACTTGAATTGATAAGTGTGTCTAAAGGAAGTTTGTGTCTGAAAAAAAACAAATATCAAATTGCAGTTGTATTTCTAAAGCCTGAATGCAGAAAGGTGAGTGAGAAACACTCTTTACCTCCCTGAACAATTACCAGTGATGAATCCTTCAGCAGAGCAATTAACCCCCAGTTGCTCCACTGGAGCCGCTCCGTGGTGAGCAGTCAGAGGCTGTATGTGGTTGTACTGGGCAGCTCCCAGGTGTGAACACGTGTAATTGGATAAATGTGAAGTGCGGCATGGCTGAAAGTGCTCATTCAACCACTGCAGGATAAATAAAGAATGAGAGTTAGACTAGGGTGCAAAGAACCCATTTATTAGCTTGTTAACTTGTGTTTAACTTGTGTCAACTTGTAGTAAATAATGAAGAAGTGGAATAAATTTTGCATTTGGAGTCCATCAGGCAGCCTTCTGGGGGAAACCCACACTTCACACGATTGTCTCTGTTTTTCTTCCTCACACACTCTCATCTCAAAGTAAACACAAAACGCCCATAAAACAGATGAAACACAACAACACAGACGCACATTGTCTCACTCTATCTTCCTCTGACTCAACGTCTCTCACACACACACACACACACACGCTCAGAAAGAAATCCAGCGGCGAGGAGTGATGGATGAGGAGAGGAGCTGTGTGGGTGTGGCTGAAATGGAACTAATGACAGAAAGACAAGCGAGTGAGAAAACAAGAAAACAAGTGGGAGACAAGAGAGAGCAGCGGCGATGGGGAGATACAGAGAAATAAAGACAAGGAGAGGCAGAGATGAATAGAAACAGGCAGACAGAGAAGAATAGATGACAGCAATACATAAGAAATGGATGCGGCCTCTGATGTTTGTTCCTTGAGTGCAGCCTGAAGCCAGTCTTCCTAACTATAGCTGAATTATTGGAGCCATTCTGCCGCTACGCTGCAAGTGTTTTAGGCTGTTTATGGTTCAGAAATAATTCAACTGTTGCTTGTAGTCCAGTGAAATTAATGTATTACTACAAGGCAGTCTTGGCCCAAGCGGGCAACATGGCATTGAGCCATAAAATAAAATCCTAATAGGTAGGTTTAGGTAACATCTTAAAATACAAACGATATCCTTGAATTCATTTTTATCCATTTTTGTGAAATTGAAGGGCTTTGGTGCTAAGCTCTCATTTGGCATGTTTACACCAAGCAGTTCAGTTCAATTTGTTACACATTAGAACGCTTATTTTTTATTTTAAAGTTGTGAATGGTACCATAGAACCACTCCTGTATGTCTCCTGATTTATGATATATTTTCAAACCTTTTTTCCTTTTTTTTATCACAACCATATATAACCACAACCATGTATAAGCCCTAATGTTTACACCCGCATAACAATACAGCTACATCAAATGCGGTTTACTGGCAGAAAAAAGCTGCTCGCGACACAACGCGGTTTGAGCTGCGCTCGCTGCCGAGTTCAGCGCACATCACTGCAAGCAGCGCCCAAAGTTGGGCTTTGCCCGACGTAATGAAAAGCCGTCGTGGCGCAGCACGAGCCATTGGACATGATGAGTTTCAGAGCGTAGTGGTGCCGTTGTCACGTTGTGAAAGGGCTTTCAGTGAGGGAGAGAGAAATGGAGAGATACTCAAGCAGGGCTAAAAAAAAAAATTAATGAAGGGATGAATGAAAACAGATTTTTTAGTTTATAACAGATATTCAAACAAGTTCACACCAGATGGGCAAATTATTCTGTATTCTTTCTTAATTAAATGTAAGATTAAAAGTATTTAAGATAAAAAATGCTGCTGCAGTGTACTAAATATTTTGCTATTTTGATTCTTTAAAAGTCACCAGAATGTAGGAAACACCCCCCCACGTAATGTTGAAATCTCAAGGTTGGCAAGTATTGTGCGTCCTGCACAAACCCGCCATTTGTAAATAGCCAAGCTGCCGTCAACAGCGAAGGCAATTTTTTAATTCACTCGACCCAGATTTTAAAAAATGGCAGCTCGCAAAACTACACCGCACACTACGGCGTACAATTGACGAAGTGCAGACGTTTCTCTGTTTGGTTGCTGTTGAAATAACTCAGCGAGTGTCCCGTTGAAGATGATGCACAGCAGTTTCACATGTCGTCTCTACGGCGATCAGCTGAGAATCCCGCCTACATTGAGGGGGTACTATCCACAGTGGACACACGGCTAGAGAAAACTGTGTGTGCTGCAGTTGTCTTCACATGGAAGTTCACATGGTTCCATGTTATAACTCCATATCTAATTGTTCTCAGTGTGATACAGCTCGGAAAGCCCTAATGGCTGATTAACTGGTTAAAAAGCTGCTTTCGTAACAGCATCTTATATAAATGATTTCTCTCCCTTCTACTGATTGATATCTACATGCATTTAGAAGTGCGCTGATAATAATCACAATAAATACAACTTCATTAGAAAGCATAATGAGTAGCTCAGGTATGATATGACTCCTGAAAACCCCTTGATGGAATAAGTGTGTGATGGTAGTGGGGGTTCTCCCAAACGTTTTCCAGCTAGCCTGGAGAAAACTGTTATGAAATTAATCCATTTCTACCCTCAAACACACACACACACACACACTCGAGTCTGTGATTCAGGCTTTAATTACCTCTCATAGGAACATCAGATGGCAAACAGTTCTTAAACAGCCAGCTGGGAGAGAGAAAAGGAGACAGAGGAAGGAATAGAGAGAGATGAACAGTTGAAAGGGAAAGAAAGAAAGAAAGAAAGAGGAGTGAAGCTCTGAAGACGGAGAGCAAAACAGATGTAAACCCCGTCGATAAGATGATGGAAAAAAGGAGAAATGGGGAGAAAAGTCACAGCGAGAGAAAGCCAAAGGTTGGTGTGAGGAATGATACATAAATGAGTTAAATAGTGAGCAAACTGAGAGAGAATAAAATAAGGAATACTTTATGTAGGGCATGAGACAGAGGAGGAAGAGGGGAGCTACATATGGAGGGGTCTTCCTCTCCTCCAGCGAACAGATGTCCAACAGAGGAGAGAGGGGGAAGCGGTATCACGATGCAGAAAAGAGGCAGTGAACTGAAGTTAGAGTGAATAAGAGAAAAGAGGTGAAAGGTAAAACGTGATAGATTGTTGCAACAATATGTTCACAGCCTTCAACCAATGTTTCTTTCTTGGTTTAACACTTTAAAATGAAAGGAAGCGGGTGCACGGTGAGAAAGAGAGAGGAGATCAGAGCGTACTGCAGAGCCACAGGCTCCCGTCTGGTTTCCTGCAGAGCACCACTTACAGGCTAATCCCTCACCGCTCTATCTATATGTATGTCAGATTTACAGTCATTAACGGGATGGAGGGGTGAGCAGGAAGACCTTCTTTAAAACGGTTCAGACCCACCTGCCCGGCTGGGATCTCTAACTGAATCCTTATCAGCTGTTACTACAGCTGACTCTGACCTCTGAGGGAGAAGGAGAGAAACATTTTCCTTATGGAGATCAGCAAGGTGTGACATTATTGCAATTAGAGCCGTTCAGCAGAGAAAACCAGATGGTGAAGCACTTCACCGTGACAGGTACTTTTTAAGGCTGTTAAATAGCTCAGTTTTTATAACACCGGCCTGTTCTTAACATTCCCTATCATACAGTATATATCCTAATATTAGTAGAAACTTAATGTTCCCATGTGGCAGATTAGGGGTTAAAGGTGAGATTTAAAAGTAGAATGACATACTGTATGTACATGTAAATTGTATATTAGTTAGGGCTGTCAATCAATTAAAATATTTAATTGCGATTAATCGCATGATTGTCCGTGACTAATCACGTTTAATCGCAAATTAATCGCACACTTTTTATCTGTTCCAAATGTAACTTCAAGGGAGATTTGTCAAGTATTTAATTAATAAATAAATATAGGCCTAGCCTATATTTACAAATATATACGACAGCCATTTTTATATAATTTTGACGATATTTATCTGCATATTGGTCAGCCTTATTACAGTATTTCATTAGTAATAAAACATCTTGGGTATTTCTCCCCCTGTTCTCATCATTGTTGTACCACCTAAAGTCACTGCTGTTTTGTTTTTGCAACAATAAATTAAATTAAATTAAATTAAATTAAATTAAATTAAATTAAATTAAATTAAATTAAATTAAATTAAATTAAAAAATAATAATAATGATAATAACAACAACAATAGTAAAAATACAGAATCAGAATAATAATACAAATAAAATAAAATAATAATGTATCATATTTTTCTGCTATGGTTCTCTCTTTTAAGGTAACTTATCTCTTGTATAAGTTAAATAACTTTCTCATTTAGATATTTCTTTCCCATTAGCCTATATACAGTATGATAAAATTACTTTTGTCTGGTTGAATGTCCACATGGGCCTTGGGCGACTGTATCTCCATTTCATCCAACACAGGAATGTCCAGAGTGCAGAATAGAAGAATACAGACAGGAAGAATGGCAGAGAGACGTGCACAAAGAGAGAAAGAGAGAGGGACGGCCGCGTCGCTACGGTTACAGATAGAAAGGAAAACGGTGGAAGGATGGAGAGGAGGAGAGAGGTAGAACAGTAGAGGGATAGAGAGGTGGAGGTGGGAGTCCTTATCGGAAAAAAACAGGCACCTTTATCTCCCTGCCCTCCAGACACACACACACACACACACACACAAGGACTGAAGACCACTGACTGCCCACACCAACACACACACGCGCACACACATGCACACACACCAACACACACACACACACACAAATTTAAGGTACAAAGACTAGAAAAGACACATCGTTCTGTCAACACACACACACACACACACACACACACACACACACGTAATGCTGACTCCATCCAACACTGTGCGTCACTGTAACCTCCCCCTGTCTGACAAAACACACACACACACATGCACACACTTACAGGTTAGCGACAGGCGCCATTTACACACAGACAGCCATGCCCGCCTCCCCTCCAGCTGCCATGGCAATGAATACCATTAGCATCCAATAAAATGTCAAGGGGGCATGCCCAAGTAACTCATCACACACATACACTTGCATACACACACACACACACTCACATACACACACACACAGACACACACAGTCAGAAATGTCAGAGGCCCATGCCCAGTAACGTATCTGATGGAGAGAGAAGGCAAATGTCAGCTGTTTCTCAAAATGGCAGCCAGCAGCTGTGTGGGCTATAACGCTGTGTGACTGTGGACTGATACTGCCAGACAGATATCTGTTAGAGACTGGTGGATGTGTAGCGTCGCATATTTACCTCAATAATTCATCAACATATTCACTTTGGCACAAAATGAGGAAATGCTATGGAGGTTGGTGGCCTCTACACTGCAGAAAAATCTGCTTTATGGCCTTAACAGCACCGATTATTTTTACATGAGCTCAGCTAAAGTTTTAACATGACATCATTTCATCACTTCCAGCATATAAAACATCGTCATTAAAGCCACAGTGAATATAAGTCTGCACAGTAATGCAAGAGAGGGGGGCTTGAATGGTGTTACACAGGTGATTAACAAATTAAAAGAAAATGCATCGACTGTATATAAGAAGTGGACGTAATCACATTGACATCATCAATTGTTTTTTTGGACTGCCGTTTTGAAGCCATGAGTTCGGCATTTTGGCCATTACCATTTTGTTTTTTTGCAAGGAGGGTGAAAAGAGGCGATGTCACGCATCATCAAGAGCGTTTCCCAGCCTCTTTCAATAAGCCTTCATTTTTTGGCCGTTGCCATCTTGGGTTATTTGGAACCAGAAGTGACACAAGAGGGTGGAGCTAAGTACAACTGAACACTGAATAAAACATTTTAGGGCGACCAAAAAAGTTACAATTTACTTTTACGAACTGAAAACACACTGTGAAAGGGTTAAAGTTGTAAGACCAGACAACGCCGTGGTAGCGACCTGTCAACCACTAGGTAGCAACGCCCTAAAGCATCCCCTGCTTTATGGTCTATTTGACTCTAAATGGGACCATAATTTACTAAATGAACATCATGCTGTATTGAAGAAGACTTGAAACTAGTGATTGAGACCATAAACTCATGTTTACAATGTTTACTGAGGTAATAAATTAAGTGAGAAGTAGGGTCATTTTCTCATAGACTTCTATACAATCAGACTTCTTTTTGCAACCAGAGGAGTCGCCACCTGCTGGCTATTAGAAAGAATGCAAGTTTAAGGCTCTACAGCATTGGTTTCACTTCTCAGAATTGGAGGTTGCTGCCTGGAAAAACTACATAAATTGTCTTTGTACTTCTTGACATAAATTTACTCTCTGTCTTTTGAACTCTGTGAAAGGGTCAAAACACCATTCTTCCAAATGCATTCAGCATTCGGGGTCTGATGGTTGTGGCAAACAATGTCACAAGGTCACACTGACAAGAGCACTATACTTGACAAACTGCAGCCCCTCATTCAGACTGTATACATTTGGCCACTGGAGTTGCAAACAAAGAGGGCAAAGAAAAAAATACAGGATCGTCAAACTTGGCTCAACTTTTCATGTAACGCAATGTCACGCTGGCTATTCAAATATGTGCAAGGGCACATTTCATGTAGATGACTGTAACCTGAACGGCATGATTCTACCGTTTACCACTGAATCATCACAGTGGGAGGATAAAAGGATCGTTGCTGTGATAACTTCTCGTTTTGTCGTAAAAAAAGCAATTTCACAGTGTCATAAATCACTGTGCAGTGTTTCTAATAAGCCTTAAAACTCTAAATTACTCAAACTGGTCTTCTTAGATTGCCATCAAAACAGCCCCTTGCATTTTTATGCCATTTGCCACCCACTTACACGTTGGTCTAAAATCTCCCATAAGTGTTTAATTAGGTTGAGATCTAGTGACACAAAGGCCATGGCATATAATTTATACCATTTTCCTTCTCAAATCATTCACTGACCACTTGTGCCCTGTATAAAAGCATTTTTTTGTCAACCATCTGTATGTTCAACCCTGTATTACACCAAAGCGTGTAATAGTCCCGCCTGTCCACCAGAGGGTAGCGTGTCAGTGTCACGTTTTGCCTTGCCGAGGCATGAATATTACATGCGTGTATGTGTGAAGGTGCAGAAGCCTACGAGCAGGGGGCAACAAAAACACTCACTTAGGTTTAGGCAACAAAACCACTTAGCTAGGTTTAGGGAAAAACATCCTGGTTGGCCTTAAAAGAAGTAAACTAAGTAAAAATATGTGGGGAAACAACGTAACATCCGTACGGAAAACTTGTCACAAACATCACTAATGAATCTTACACTGGTCTCGAACACGGGTCTAATGGTTGAAAGTCCTGTGTTTGTTGGACCCATCTTCCTCCCTCCCACCCGCCATAATCACTCTTTCTCACTTTTTATTCTCCAGCTCTGAGCGTAGCATATTCATATGAATACATTTACATTGCAGTCAGTACAGACTACATGGTGTACAAATGACATGCCTAAAGCGAGAACGGCGTTCTTATTGCAAAACACTTTTGCCGTGTGCATTATTGTGTCATTCACACGTCTTCCCGTGCGACCCGGCTGGTATGTTGTTATGTAGTGTTTACAGTCAGTCTAACAATCCATCACTTTGTTCTCTTGCCTCCTGTGATTCATTTCATAAACTGGCAATGCAAACTACTGCAGAATGGCTATGCACTTGCAGTCTTTGTGATTAGTGGTTTTTCTGTAGGCTGGAACTGGTTACCGTTTCATGTTTCAGTACTTCTCATACTTGTACATGATAATGATGACTGTCTAGTTACCAGACTATGCCTTGTGACATCAAACAGCTGAAAAGTGAGAGAGTTGTTCAATTATTCTTGCGGACGGAGCATAAACGCAGCAGCAGTTCAGCAGGCATGCGGAAGAAATTGGAAGTCCGACAACTGCTTTGTCTGTGATCAGTCATAGTCACTTTTTTTGAAAACTGCATTTACGCATAATTTGAAAATAAATGATGTTGTTTCGAGCTGGAATCCAAAGAGGAGCTTCATTATAAATGAACTCCTCATGAGTCCCCCAAAAAACTCCACGGCCATCTGTCAACAGAGGGGGGAAAACTTTTTCTCTCATTCATCAGCCGGACGAACGGATGGATAGAGGGATGAAAGTTGTGTGATCCCTGGCCAAGCCTTTCTCCATCCGCCCTCCAACCCCCTACGCAGAAATCTCAGCAGCAGCCACTGGCAACACTCGCCCAAGGTCACAGGGACAAAGTCAGGGGTAGAGGAGAGGGAGAGCGAGCCAGACTGTGTGAGTGTTTGGGCTGGTTAGGAGAGAGAGTGTGTGTGTGCGTCTGTGTGCAACGGGAGGTGTGTTCACGGGAGTATGTTTGTGTTAAGGCATAAGGGGTTTAAGATAAGGTAGAAAGGTGTGTGTGTTCACATGACTCTTTGTGTGTGTGCATGTACAAAGCACAGGGGGACATGTAATAACTTCTACAACTCCTGTAGCTCTGTTTATGTGTGTGCGTGTGTGTGTGTGTGTGTGTGTGTGTGTGTGTGTGTGTGTGTGTGTGTGTGTGTGTGTGTGTCTGTGTCTGTGTGTGTCTGTGTGTGTGTCTAGGTGTCTGTGTATCTGTGTGTGTGGGTGCGTGTGTGTGAGTGAGTGTGTGTAATAAAGATGGCTGCTGACTGTGCCACAACTCAGCAGGCTGGGCAACATGACGATAAATAATCGCCTCTGAACCACTGCATTAATGAGCCAAAGACACGTTCACACACGCACACACACACACACACACACATACTCAGCAACTCACTCTCTCAAACACACACACACACACACATACCGTGCTATCTTACACACTGCAGTCCTAAAAAGAGGTTTATTCTTTGACCTACTATTAAAACGGATAGACTGATTACACAGAAACACAGCCACCAGCGTTAGATGACACACAAACACACATAACACACTCGGCTCGCTCAGACGTCTGAAACTTTTCCTGCACACGAGCAGAAGACGCCGCTCACAGAACAGTATATACTGTAAAGTATACAGTATCTATATCCGCAGCAGGCCACTGGGTGTGTGTTGGCTGTAGCGAGCGATCCATCAGGAACCCCGTTGCCACACAGAGGTCAAACCCATCAACCCCGGAGACCGTTGCCAGGACGATACACACTTCAGCCAAGAACCAATCACAACAAGTCTCTCATGCTTCACAGAACACCATAGCTCATCCCAGAACAGGACAGGACTTATGTTCAATCCTATGGAAAAAAGTGAAAGTTTCAGTCCAAGCTCATAAACGAGAGTGCTGCTGCAGAGCAGATTGAGAGTCAAGCGGGCATGGATGAACGCAGGGTTTTAGAGATACAGAGGTTCAAAAAATGAGCTTACTATGGGGGTTTGATTTTGATTTCCCTAAAAATGTGTATTTTAAGATGGAGAGCCAAAAATTGGATAACAGTATCTTTAAAACCATGTCAGTGGGGGGTAGCATAAATGATCTGTTAAGCGGTACTACATGAGGTAGCTAAGCAGAAATACTCATATGATTTGTGCATTTTGCAATAAAAGCAACACATTTGGCACAGATGTAGGTTTATACTTTATGTTATGAAAAGATATAGTGATCTAGGCGCGGCATATTTGGCCCCTGAGGGCGCCTATTTAGCAGCCGTTTTTAAAAATGGGCACCAAATGGGCACTAAATATTACAAAATGTTGCAGAAAACTGATTTTATGACTATTGATGATTCACAAGGTGTGTTTTCAAGCTGGTTAGATCAGATGTCAGAAGATCACAGACATTTTTTTTTCCCTCCGAACCAAACGGGTTGTGTGTGAAAGCAAACTTAGCAACCTGTTTCGCCAGCAACGGGAGTGAATGGAGAGAGAGAAAAAAGCAGAACAAACTGCAATCCGCTCACAGCAGCATTTGATGATGACTTTCTCCTTAAATTGGGCATATATCATGCCTAGTTAGCGATACAACCCAAAGTTCTACCAAAGTTCAGTATCGATTTAACTTTGTAACAGAACTTTAACCAGCGATATCTCTGTCAATGTTACTGCTAATGAAAAGATAAATGCCGTCCTGTAGGTGTATTAGTTGTCGTTCTATCATGAAGGTAAGGCGGTGAAGTTTGACCCAGAAGTGACCATGCTCCTTTTATTCGGTTTTCCTCAGGTTAAAGACTTTTAAAAGCACCCTTAAAAAATAAAGAGGGAAAAAACATGTCTGTGATCTTGCTTTTTTTTCTTTCTCTCCACTCACTCTAAAGGATGAATTGCTTTAACTTTGGTGATGCTTTGAAACTACACTAGCGCCATAATTAGGCCAACTACTTAATGTGTCTAATATTTGGATTTATGACCAAATACCTGCAAAGATACTGGCATTCCCATCAGCCTCAGCTGTACATTATATTTAGTGCTAATTAGCGAATGTTACTATGTTAACATACTAAACTCATAGTGAACATGGTAAACAGTAAACCTACAAATATCAGCATGTTAGATTGCCGAGGTTAGCGTTTAGATTAAAGCATCGTCATGCCTAAATAGAGCCTCATAGAGCTGCTAGCATGACTGTCAACTCTTAGTCTTGTTTTAATATTATAACCATATAAACTACAACAGATACAGCCTCACATTAGGTGGAAATATAGCAAACCAGAAAACACAGTAGAGAATCCACAGATTTCCCCATCTCTTAAGGTACTTGTTGAGTGCTGGCCTCTGCTCCACCAATCAGCATTTTCACAAGGCACAGGATTACAAAACTGTAATCACGATTTAAGAGATGTGCAGAACTGCTCCTCTGGGAATCTGGGCAAGCTATCAACCAGAAACAATTTCTTTGTACGAGGATGCTTGTGTGTACCTTTGCACAATCTGATCCATCACTCGAGATAAGCGGTAAATTGGCTGAAATGTAAACAAGAAGTACAAAGCATCGACATCCTTTCTCTTCCCCTGACTGCTGTCCTCTCTCCAGCTCCCTTCCCTCTCTTTACCTTTCATCCCCCCATCCGCTGGTTTTCTAAATGGCTGCTCCCAACACATCCTGCGCTGCACGTTAAACTTGTTCAACTCTTTGTTGTTGTGCAGTCTCCGTTACCTTCGTCTCCTCTTACCCTTTCCCCTCTCCTCTCCCTCCTCTTTTCCTCCTCGCTGCCTTTGGGTAAACAGTTGTCAGTACAACGCCAGTGTCTCAGGTAAAGATATGCAGATTAACTCGAAACCTCGTTTGCATAACGAGCTCTTATTTGCCAGTCTAATTACGGTGGCATGCCGAGGCCGTCCCAGAGCTGCCCTCAGGGTTCATTAGTGGGGTTCGTTAGGGGGTTTGTTAACGGGCAGCTAATCGCTTCCTCCCTCTTTAACAAATAGTGGAGCCTCAAAGTCCTGAAAAGACTCCCGCTAAGCACACAGACATGTTGGTTTAAAGACACACAGAGGCACACACAGACTTGGTGAGCAAACACATTATACACACTCACACAAACACGTCTTTCCCACACACACATACACACACACACACGCACACACATACACACACATACAAACTTGTTCAGCACTCAAGGGACAAAAGAGCTGGTCAATGTATTGAAGACATTTCCTTTACACACTACAAGTTTGTTCAAGGAAAACACATGCATAAACGCAAACGCACAAACCGTGAAGAAGGACCGGTCGATGTATTGAAGAAATTCCTAACCACTAGACGCACATATTGAAGTTCTCCCTTTGAGCTAGTCAGTGTAACACGTTGTAGTCTAGAACATCATTTTCCAAAGTTTGTGGAAAACTACGTGCACAAAATATTCAGGTTTTTGCTCTTCTTATGAAAAAGACAATATTCCTACTAAGCTGTTTACATGGCTAATGAAAATGAATATTCCACAAATATTCCTTGTTGTACACAGCCTCCCTTTTTCATTCCTTCAACCGCCTCCTTGAAAAGGTCGGCGTTGCGATATTTTGCGCATATCTAAAAACTTGTTGATATCCAAGTCTTTCATAATGTTTAAAAGTAGGTGCGTTTCTCCTTCTGACCAGAAATGTGGGCTTTTCTTTTGGGCACGCATCTCTGCAAACGGTCAGTTAGGTTTGTGTACAACAAAACTATTGAGGCTCATATTCTGAATGCGCTGTATACATGTCCAAAGAATGCACCTAAAACCCGAATAATATTCTTAGCCTTCTTAGTCTTAATCAGAAAACGCTCCATTTGGAATAAGGTCTGATTCAGAATATCCAAACAGAATATGCTGTTAACATGACCCGTATCAAATTCAGAATATTTTCATATCCGGAATAATAGTGTGCATGTAAACGTAGTCATTGTGTTGTACATGAGACAGCTGCTCATACATACAGGCAATGTGGCATTACCCTTTAGCCAATCTGTTTGATTATACAAACATTAGTCTTGCATAGCCAGACTTTTCTTCAACGCTAAAGAAAGATCCGGCTCCACACATTATCATTCTGCTATAGGGGGGGAAAAAAACGCTCTGGCTTGTTTGTATTTCTGTAAACCATTCACAATCGACTTGGGAAGTGACAGGGCCCTTGCAAAATCAAGCCCCCAGAAAGAGCGCCGGACTATGAAGCAAAGTTTCGTCGTGGCCAAATGGTGAAATTACAACTTCCGTGTCTCTCACGTGATGCCATTGGGCCCAAAAAGACATTTTCCCATCGACTTACATTGGGAAAGGTCCTTAAAGTTGTAAAATATACTACTGTAGCCAAATCCAGGGTTATTTCTCTTCTCATGTGAATGAAACCCAGACCAAGGCTGGAGCGAGGGCTGGGAGGCGGGGTTAAAGGAAACGCTACTGTGCTCATCACTGTAGCTCACTGGAAGATCCGGGTAATTTTATACTTTCAATGGCAGTCAAGCCATTTTGGCTTCATGGCTTCATGCACCACCGAGCAACTCTCATAGGAATGAACGGGAGCCCGCCTCCAATGCTGTATCTAGTTCTCTTTTTACATCCATGTGCAAAAATAGATAACGCAGATAGTGGAAAAGGAGGAGAATGACAAGTGAAATACGCAGCCAATAGCAGACTTATACCCACAGTCTACATTCAAGGAATCAGAATATCAAACATAAACTCCCCAATTTCAGTTAAAGTCTGATCTGGTGTCTGAGATATCAACCTAAACAGATGGAAGAACAAACAAACAAACAACAGGGATAACAATGGAAAAGGCAGGAAACTGAAAGAAAGAGGCAAACAATTGAAAAAGTGTAAGTTTACAAAACAAAGTAGGCTATGAGTAAATGAGTTTGATTAGCCAAATATCCAACCCCGTACCCTGAAAGGAGTTGCTCACATACCCTTCTTTGTTTGACCAGGAAGGTCTGTTAGTCTAACATGAACATCAATGAGATTGATCAATTTGCGCGTGGATCATGTAAACACTCACATCGTTACTGACATTCATGTAGGGCCTTACAGATGCAGAAATAATCAGACCATTACTCGCAACAAATAGGGAAAAGGTCAAATTTGTGGTTCAACTTCTCTCCACAAAGGCTGAACAAGTCGGTCTATGAGATTGTGTGGTAATTACAGCCTCTTTCAGTGAGTCACCGTCTGTAATCACCAGGCTGCCACTGTGATCTACAACAGATGCAGCTCTAGTTGTTCATTTCTTAAGCACAGCCTGATGCCAAATCTCACTGAGATGTCAATGTTCTCCTCAGTCATTTTAGTGCCGCTTCTTTCAGCCGCGCCTCAGGCAATTTTTGCATCTCCAAGAGCGTCCTATCAATCGGAGGTAATGTAACCGTCCTTTACTTCACTGAGACATACTTCAGCTGCTCTAAAAGGCAGATAGATGTTCTAAAGAAAGTGTGTTTCTGTACAGGAAATCTGATGTTCTTCAGGTTATATTATCTGCTCAGATTCTAAAAAGCAGCTACATTCATTTTTTTCCTTTCTTGCCTCTTCAAGTTCATGAACCTGAAATTGTAAAGAGAAGAGTTTAACTTTTCTTGTGCAGTGATCAAGCCTGTAATCAGCTCTGATAATCAGAGGTAACAAGCTCTCGGATAATTTCACACCTGGGAAAACTCACGCATTATGGTCCGCTGCTCTCAAATCATTTGGCTGTTTAAGCGAGACAGTCAAACTCGGAGATACGATCGAATGATTACACTTTCAAAAGGCACAACTTTTGAAAAGGTTCATCTGGACGTGTTATTACTAGCTTTTTAATTCAATCACTGTGTGTTGTGACTGGCTACTACTACAGCATCTCAGCCTCCCCCCCACTCCCCCTCTCCCTCCCCGGCCTCCTGGCAGGCCTCAGGGATTGATGCCCAAAATCCTTACACCGTCTTCCTTTGACGGGCAGAGCGCAGCCGAGTTGAGCATGTTAAACATTATGTAGATGGAGCCCTGCAGCCACGGGGAGCTTTGTAAATAGTGGAAATCTCCGCTGTAATGCTGGCCTGCAGGCTAAGAGCAACACAGAATGAAATGTTAAATCTCTCGCTGTCCCTAACCCTCGCTCTCCAGCTTTTTCCTTCACCAAACCACCCGTCCCCTCCCATGCTTTTGTTTTCTGAATCTGTTCATCTCATTCTGTTCTCTCCGTTCCTTCTCTTGGCCTGTAATTTGTTCTTTGCCTTTCCCTCCCTCCTTCCTTCCTTCCTTCGCTACCTTTTTTCTCCTCCTCTGTTTTGCTCTCCCTCTCATCTCTTTCCAATCTTGCCCTCTTCCCTCCGCTGCCCAAAGTCTCATTTCACACTGCTACTTTTTCATCCTCTTTTCATCTCTCTCTCTCTCTCCATCTCTTCATCCCGTTTTTTCACAGCGCCCAGATCGTGGCCTGGACTGGCCTTTTAATGTCTCCCTCTGCAACGCTCTCTTCTTAACGCTTTCCATTCTCTCTCGCTCGCTCGCTCGCTAGCTCTCAGACTGTAGCTAATGCCATCAAGTGTTTGCAGCCGTCCTGAGCCAAACATCCAAAGCCCGCGGCCCCTGAACTACATACACACGAGCACAAACTAAATAAAAAACATCCATATATATATATATAAACATACACCTATGAAAATACTTGTGCATCCATACACAGTACGCTCCCATCCTTAGAACAGCTTGTGATCCTATGATGGCAACAGTGAGCTTCTCTGAGCCAAAAAGGGACCCGGGGAAAGAACACACACATCCATCTATCCACTCGCAACTTTTTCACTCCATGTTGTCATTTTAGTTTTGTCTTTGGTTCACTTTGGGCCTCTTCCTCACCTCCTTTCACCTCTTACTTTGTTTTGCCAGCATGTCTACCAATTTATACTAAGGCTTAAAATACATCTACATTCAAAATATCTTAAATAAATATTAAATTCAGTCATTATGTTCATCCAAAATAAATAAAAAAGAACGTGTGCATGATTTGATGCTCTGTTTAACACTGATGATGACCTGAGGGGCGGAATTTCTGCTCCAGCACTTTGGGATACTGTGCACTTTATACGCTTTTTCATTTTTAGCCTATTTTATTTGACATTCTGCAGTTTTGTCTAACAGCTATATACAAAGCATAGCATTGATCTCAGTCATGTATGAAACTACTGGCGAAGCAGGTCTTGTGCGAACAGCATTCTCACAGAAACGGTCAAAGATCAAAGAGTCTTTCTACCCCAGGTGAGATTATTTGATAAGCCCAATACTTTTTTCTGGTGATGAAAGATGGAACCAAGAGCCAAATTCAGGTCAGTTAGTCATCAGACTATTAAGCCCCTTTTCTGAACACATGTGCTGGCTTGGATTGACTCGGTTTGACTCGGCACGTCACGGCAGGGATTTGCATCTCCATTAGAACGGGGCTACCCGCTTGAAGGTGTGTGTAACCCACCGTGGCTGTGACTAGTGGTCAAAGGAGCAGCTGTAAAACAGTAGATAAACACATTTCATTTCCTATAATCTTCACAATAAAAGTTTCCCGCTATTTTTGCTGCTTGCTCCATCCTGTAGTATTAGTAGACTTGTTTTTATTGAAGAATAGACCCTAAAAACAATCGATGCTAATTCTGTGATAAACACATTTCCTATAAATTCTTCACAATAAAAGTCCCCGGTTATTTTGGTATTTAAAAGCTTTATTATGAAGCCGCAAAATCCGGAAATGTTGGGTTTTCATCAGCACTAACTTAACACAACTCCTATAATCTACAGCTGAAGGCTAAACAGTAAAATAAAGCAGATATGAAAGACGCAGGAGAGAAACTAAACCCCGAACCACAAAGATTCAGTTAGAAGCTATAAAAGTACTGAGAGCTGAACACAGAGACTTTTAAAAAAGTCTTTCTCTCTGGTCTCCTGCAGAGTGAATCAGACATGAGTTGAGTCTCGCAACACACAAGACACCTTTTGGCCTGACTCCTGAGATGGTTCAACTCGGGCACGGCCCGGCACAACTCTGCATTCTAAAACTGGTAATGGAAACACAATCAGCGCAGCATGGTTTGACCCAGCGCGGCCAAAGGAAAAGCCCCATTACTGTCCTGTGACTCTGGCCTGTGTTATTCTGGCATCACATCCAGGTTGCAGATGTCAGGTCCGCTGCAGAGCAGCAACAACCCGGCGTTCTTTGTTTGGGTTATTTTTCTCTAAGTGATTTTGTTTGTTATTTACCTCAGTTATAAAAGAGCTGCATATCAACCCAAATGGAAATTTATTCTAAATGATCGGTCACCTCGCTACTCTTGTTTACATTTCCTTCAGTGGATTCAATCAAGAAACTGGACTCCTGGCACGACATAAAGGTAACGTTTTAAATCCCTTTATAGGCCGAGAGCTGACAAGACACATAACAAACAATGAAAGCCAAAAGAAAAAAAAAAAACATTCATTCACTGGATGTGACCGGGAAACTCAATAAATAAAAAAATGATTTTCTATTTGCTGACTGTGACTATTTACAGACAAAGAAGTCAAAACGGTGTATTTACAAATTGTAAGGAGACGTGCGCAGCAACCACAATGCACGCACAAATTTTGACTGGCTCATCTGCTGCAACCGTGCCACCCTTCATATATCATCGGTTTTCCTTTGAGTCCTTTAACACACCCACATTTTGGATCATCAGTTACTTAAACTTGGACCTAACATACACTGATTTTTAATATTGAAAGTCAAAAACGTTCTTGGAAGTTCCTTCACCAAAGCAGAAAAAGACGCAAATCAAAAACCGTTTGTATTTCTAATGTATGATGAAATTTGCACGGAAAAGGGAAAAACACTGAGCACAGACAGCTCACAGCAGGGGGAGTGAGAGGTCAGAGGACTTCAGAGGAGAGAACTTGTCAGGTGGCTCTGCACTAAAAACTGATGAAGTGGATTATGAAATAATTCAACACACTATTTTACTATATGTTAACCATTTTATCAGTTGTAAAATGTTTAAAATAATCTTAAAGAGAACAACAGGCAGGGACGTGATCAGAGTGTATATTATTGGAATCCTTAACCGTCATCCTACCAACCTATTTAACATACAGACTACCGAAACTACTCTAAGAAACAACCATCACAGCAAAATGTTAACTACTAATGTTTGTAGAATAAATGTGTTATGTAATTAATATCATCTGTAGAGAAAAAAAATTGATTATTATTATTTTAAGAAAGTTAGAGTTAAAGCTGCAGTGGGTAGAAATGGAGCAAATATGATTAAATAGAGTTATTTTTATAAAACGGTCACTATATCCTGACAGTAGTACATGAGACAGGTAATCTGAAAAAAAATCATGTGTATCTGTATCCTCCGATGCTCCTAATGGCATCTGCAAGATTTCAGAGACCGGAGGAAAACAACCAATCAGAGCTGATCTGGAGTCTGCCATCCAGCTGCCGTCTATGAGAGCCGGCTGTCAATCACTCGCAAACTCCGACCAAACGGTCAAACTAGGCAGCGCTGATAAAATATGAATCAATATTATGTTACTGTAATGTCTATTTCTCGCCTCAAATGTTTTTAGAAACATCTTGGAGTGTACTGTTTAGCTGTAAAATGAGAAAGTTTGTGACCCGGCATCCATGTTGAGATCAGTTGAAGAAATAACAAGCACTCTCTCTGAAATGACCTGTGATTGGCCAAAGTCTCCAGATTTTTTAAAGCCTGAAAACAGAGCCATGAGGAGGTGCAGAAGTCTAGTTTTCTCTCAGAACACTTGAATTACAACATGCTGAAAGGTTATTATGGAATTTTTACCCAACGATGCCAAAAATATACTGCCTACTGCAGGTTTAAAACAGAAACAGAAAACAATGATGTGAACACATATGGAACAAATTGATTGACAAAGTCATGAAAAATTGGGATGATAGAATGAAGCACCGGTGAGATATGACAAAAAGTAGACCTGCAGGGCCCCCAGTTGGTAGGATGAGGGTTCTGATTTTATCTCGAACAGGAGAGACGGGGCCCAGACTGTAATGGACTCGGTCCAACTTGGTCCAATCAGTCATGAAGCCCAAATTGGCTCCACAATCGAGGTGCGTGTCCACACCATTAGCTAACTAAACTAATCCCTCTGCTTTAGATCCATGCTTGGCTGTAATAGTTTGAGATGGAAAGGCTTCTGGATCGAACATCTGGGTGGGGAGAGCGAGAGCGAACAAGCAAAACCTATTTACACGACTGCGAGGCACATCTGTAACTACTGCTTCAAAACGTCTGTCTATGTGAACAAAAGGAATCCAGCACTCTACTGGTATTTATCATTTTATCATCTGAATCAGAGCAAACTTCATTTGGACCCCTTGACACACAAGCACAAAAATACAACTCAATATTGATCAATACATGCACAACTTGCATACATGGTGTCACACACACAAACACACAGTTGAAGACAAGGCCTTTTTGCTCCCTCCGTCTCCCAAGGACAAGAGTAACACGACATACAGGCTAATTGATTTCTGTGCGCATCTAAAGTGAATGTCATGCTCCACCAACACAACACTCTTGCATTCTCTCTCTCTCTTTCTCTCTTTTTCTTTTTTTAGGCCGCGTGCGGTTTCAGGTTTGAAATCAATTTGACTGAGATGAAAGTTTTCAATTTCATTAGCTTGATCAAATGGAGCGCTGTTAACAGGCGGCGGTAATAGAAAATCATTTAGGCCGAGCAGCTCACACACTCTCAAAGGACTGGTTAAGAGCTGCTCAGAAAGGAGAGAAGGAGAGACGGAGAAAGAGAGGGGGGTGGAGGGGGAGACTGAGGATGACGGGTGGGAAAATATTGATGGGAGACAGTGAGAGAAAAGATGGGAGAGAGGAACAGAGGAAGAGATGACAAGGAGAGAAATATTGCATTTTGGAGAAAGGAAGAGAAAGATAGGGAGACAAAGTCTGAGACACGATGGCAGGGAGTAAAGTGATGGAGTAAGAAGTAGAGAAAAGTAAGAGGGACAGAAAATGCTCTTTAAGAGAGAAAGAAGTGTGTGATAAAGCAAGATGGGTGGAGAAAAGTGACAGAAAAAAAACAGACAGATTAAATGTAAGAATGATTGATGACCGTGTGATTAAATGAGCAAAAATGTCACAATAACGGCTGAGAAGAAACAGGAGGCAAAGAGCAAGAAAGACAACAGAGACATTTGTCTCGTCCTCTCGCGTGTCTGCTAAGCGGTGGCCCGTTAAACCCCGTTATTGCTCCTCACATGTTTGTCAGAGAAAAATAGTGTTGTGATGAAAGAACATAAATAAACAATTAGCCATCGGAAGACCGAGCAAGGCAGCAGATCGCCAGCTTAATATGAACACTTCGATGAGGAGAAACAAATAGCTAATCAGTCACAGATTAATACACGAGAGGAATGCAGAGGACGAGAGGAAATTAGAAAAATAAAGAGAGGAGAGAGGAGAGGAAAGAATGATGGATTAACTGGATGGATAAAGGAAGTTACAGGTTAAATTTGGCTTACAAAAGGGCGGCACCGACCATTATGTGTCCTTAGCACCAAGAACTGAAAACTGTCAAGTACCGGCAGGCAGATACAGACGTGGACAAAATTGTTGGTACCCTTCCGTTAAAGAAAGAAAAACCCACAATGGTCACTGAAATAACTTGAAACTGACAAAAGTTTTAATAAATAAAAATGTACTGACTATTTATTATTACTTTTGTCAGTTTCAAGTTATTTCAGTGACCATTGTGGGATTTTCTTTCTTTAACGGAAGGGTACCAACAATTTTGTCCACGTCTGTATCTGCCCAGATTACTACTCTAAGTTTTTCTACTCTTCTGCCAGCCCGGTCTCATTCTCAGGTCATCAAATAACGTTTTGTAACACCCCTCGGCGTCCGATACCGACACACAAGGCACCCTTCAGCGTCTGTATGAGACGATTCAACTAACTCCAATGTTAACCCATCCTCAGCGCAACTGCTCAGGCCCATTCACTCTGTCCATGTAGGGAGGAGGACAGGGTGGACGGATACCCAGGAGACCACTGTTTGTGTCCCGTGTGAAAATAAAACTCAACATTAACTAATTATAAGTAACATACATAATTTAACTTGCGTAATGTACTTACATCATAAACGTAATCTTGGGTTTTTGGCTTTCGCCCACTTGTGTTTTTTGCAACCAGAAGTGACACAAGAGGGTGGAGCTAAGTAAATCGGAACACTGAATATGACGATTTCAGGCAACTAAAATGTTATAATTAACTTCCATGAACGTAAAACACACTGTGAAAGGGTTAAAGTTCTACGAAGAAAACACAGATAACACTGTGGTAGCGACCTGTCAATCACAAGGTAGCCACGCCCTAAAGCATCCCCTGCTTTATGGTCTATTTGACTCTAAATGGGACCATAATTTACTAAATGAACATCATGCTGTATTGAAGAAGACTTGAAACTAGCGATTGAGGCGATAAACTCATGTTTACAATGTTTACTGAGGTAATAAATCAAGTGAGAAGTAGGCTCATTTTCTCATAGACTTCTATACAATCAGACTTCTTTTTTCAACCAGAGGAGTCGCCCCCTGCTGGCTGTTAGAAAGAATGCAAGTTTAAGGCACTTCTGCATTGGCTTCACTTTTCAGACCTGGAGGTTGACCTTTTTTAGTGAATCAGTTTTTACAGGATGAACTGTCGCATAGATGTTTTGACGGATATGAAAATTACAGTTAACGGGCAAAAAGTGTAAATTTGCGCATTTTCAGCTTTATATTTGTGGGCAATATGGGTCAAATCTTCTATCACAGTACACGTCATTTTAGACTTCTCAGGCTATATCTCACCGTAATGTAAATATTCTGTGAAAATAAACTGAGAAACAGTTGCTGTCTGTTTTGGCAACCCCAGCATATAAAAAGCTACAAAATCAAGGTCTTCCATTCAAAACTCACATAATAATCTAAAATCATCATGAATACAATATTGCTCACAATGGTCCAATACTCCCAGGGATATTAAAGAGAAAGATAACACACTAAAAAGTATGGAAAAATTCTCTGATGAAGATTAGCTGTCCAGCTACTCGCAGGCAATTGTTATAGTTTAGCCTTTACACACTTTCATAGTGACACACTCACACACACACACACACACATTACTGCACATTATACCGATAAATTACATTCAATCAAAATTCAATGAGAAAAATTGAAGCTAATGTTAATCCATTGTTAGTCTCCTGAGTCATTGTGTCATGATGATAATGATCAGCTAATTCAGTTTCACTCACTCACACACACACACACACACACACACACACACACACACACTCACACACACGCACAGAGACAGCGTGGCTAACCAGCCGAGTGAGGCTACAGTAATGTAGGGAGAAATGTGTTGCTGATTAGCTCAACCTTAAACCCCGGAGACACGACTTCTGGACCTACAGTAGCGCTCACACACATACACACAAATCGACACGCACACACAAAATTAGTCGGGCTATTCATGCTAATCTGAGGGAAAACGACTTGCTCATTAGCAAGACCCTTAAACCTCTCGACAGGCCTTTGAAACCCGGCCGTCTCATGGCCACTGAGAGTATACAGAGAACACACACACAGACTTAAGTGCAGAGGAAGTTGGACCATTCACATGTATTCAGACTAATCAACTAACTGCCTGTATATCCTATTAATAGCAGAGATGTAGACAGCAGAGCAGAATACACTCATGAGGAAAAAATTTATAGAACAGATGCTCAGAAATAGTAAAAAAAGTGCAAAAAAATCAATGCAATATATCTCCATAAAATGAAGTGAATAAAACAGAGTGGAGATGTGACTGTTGGTGCAGAAACAAGCTTGGATTCCTACAAACAACATTCACAAACACACTCCCATTCTCCCCCTCAAATCTTAAACCATTCTACTTTCATTCAAATGATTAGATTATTTCTATATCTCATTCAAGGTAATCTTAACTGTCATCACTGCAAGCCTGACCTCAACCCTTACACTAATCAAAAGTCTAACCTTGAAGGTCTCAGTTGTCAGATTTCCTGAGCAGGTGTTCAGACGATCACAAGGTAAATAATAGAAATACGCCATTTATGTTATATAGCAGTCTACCAGGAATGTGTGCTTGCATGTATTTGACTGGCCAGTGCAGCACCATCCTGTAGGATGACATTGTGTTGCAGCAAAAGTGTGTTGTTCTGCCGGAGCCTCCTGTGTTGGCATTCCCTCAGCACCGACAGACTGGCTCCATTCAAATGAATGAGAGCTGTGTTTTATAACGCAGGGCTGAAGTGACTGTGAGCGCTGCCTGACAGCTTCTAACCCCCCCCCCTCCCCTATACACCTATTATATGTCAGAATTAGGGGGCTGTGTATGATATTTTTTGTAACTTTCTGAAACAAGACAATTTGACAATCAACGCAGAAATTGCTCCCATGTGTGAAGATTTGAACTTCAAGCTTTTTTTTTGCTTTTTTCATTCTTCAAACAACTTTGCTCATGTTTCGTGAGTGAAACCAAGTGCAACATCCTCTAATGCCTTAGAGGAAAGACTGTCCAAAAGTGTGCGTTGTTATCTCCATTTGTATGATGCATTGCAACTACAAAGACACGCAAAAGACGCAGAGATCAGGGAGGCAGTACCTCCAGGAGGAGGCAGGCAGGCTTTCCGCTTCGCTTTCAAGTGTTGCTGTTTGAAACAGATATAAAGACCTTGCCTTTGGACAGTGGTGGATGAAGTACCTGAAAGCTACACTTGAGTAAAAGTACGGATATCTAACCAGAAAATGACTTTAGAGGAAGTTAAAGTCACCTATTAGAATATTACTTGGAGTGTCTGATAAATACTGTACTCAAAATATCAAAAGTAATTTTCTGATATTAAATGTACTTAAGTACTGAAAGTAAAAGTACAAGTAAATGTCGTTAAATGTCATTCCTCTTAACATGAACACTACCTTGAAACTGGAGGCCACATTACACTTGAAGAAAAACGAGGTCTTCACAACTTAAAGGGTTTTAAGAACAAAATCCAGTTTTTCCTTCACTTGTAGTCGCAAGTAGCACGATCTGACATGCAGCCTGCTTGGACTTGAGCGGAAATCGAAACTTAACTACGGCTTTGAGAACACTTTGTTTGCCCATCATGTGAATGATGTAACTTGCAAGCTAGAGCCACGGATTCGACAAACCTGCTTGCTTGCAATAGTAATGAAGTAATGAAGATGCTAAGGGGAAATGTATCGGGGTAAAAGTATACATTTTATTTAGGAAATGTAGTGGAGTAAAGTGAAAGTTGATAGAGACATAAAAACTCAAGTAAAGTACAGATTCCCAAAAATACTCAAGAACTGTAACAAGTTACATTACGCCTCTGCCTTTCCTTTGGACGAGGTCGGACCATACAGCATGTTAACCTAGTTCTTTTCAAGCGGAATCCTTAATTCCTAATTAACTACTAACTCTAAATGAATCCTTTTAAGAAAAGAAGAGATGCCAAACTGACCTCACTTCATAGAAATTCCTCTATTCGACGGTCTAAAATGATTCTCACAGAGATATCAAACTCCTGTAATTTGTTCTGTGATTTAGAATCAGTCTTTGGAAAGCCAGAAACCTTCATCGCTCTCGCTGAGTAACAACATGTAGTTGTTCAACATTCATATTTGCCAACTCAAACATATTAATTTCTACCTAAGCCATGAAATATAAGCCAATAAGCATTAGTTACATCATTGCTCTATTTACAACAGACAGCTATGAAATAATTGATGCACACACAGATAATAGCATAAAACTTGCCAAATTCCCTTGAAAATAAGGAGTTATTTTTTACTTCATAATTTGAGTTTGACTGTAGGCATTTTACTTTGGCAAAAAATATTGTGTGTATATAATGACACATTGTGGCTCTCTAATACTTCTGTTGCGTCTATCATGTGTACGCAGAGAGAGAAAATGTGTGTCTGACTGTGAGTGTAAATATGTCCGGGCCCTGCAGCAGGCAGTATCCTTCTAGATGAGATTTACTGATATAGAAGGGACATAGAGGATGAATACCCTCTCAAGGGAGGAGAAAATCTCCCCCTCTCTCTCTCTTCAATCTCTCCATCTCCATCTCCAGCTCTTCCTCCTCCTCTATGTGATGACAAGAGGAAGAGTTGGTCTCCTTATGACGATGAGAGCCAATTCTTTTCCCCATCATCCAGCTCCTTGTGCTTGTCTCTGTGTGTTTGAGTGGTCTCGTGTGTCTGACTGTGCATACACTTGTTTCACCCATTGAGTGGCATGGAAAAAAACAATTCTCTCCGTGGAGGAAGAATTGCGAGGTTTTCATGCAGAAAAGATGACGAGAAAAACTGAATATATACACATAAATACGATCCTGGGTTTCCTAAATGGTTTCCTAAATAACTAAATATATATAAAAAAGGTAATGAAATCAGGTTCAACAGAGGAAAATGTATACTCAAAAGGACATGAAAATAGACTACAGTTTACCAGACCTGTGCTCCAGCTGTATACCAGTATATACTAAGACTATCTGTGTTTTCTTTTCTCACTGGAGAAATGACAAGATGAAGCACGCTTATAAATGCCAACTGGCAAAAAATCAATCTATTTTTTTAGCGTGGTGTTGGACGTTATTGGCCCACTGAAATGGAAGAGGTACTCGCAGCTGATACAAGGTGAAGAAATTGGGGATGGTAGTAAGACGGCGCTGCTGACAACTCAGAAAACAAAACAATGAATTAAGAGAACCTTGAAGAACACGTTTACTGGGTATGTGTAAAAAGTTTTGTATTTGAAATCAGCGGCAGCTTTTTAAGGCCGAGACACACCAATTCAACATCAAAGAACTAGCGGCGATGAAGGCCGACAAGTTGCACTTGAACACACCGCAAAGACCATAGCCCACGGCCAGTTAGCACATACGTTCTGCGCCTGCATGCGAGGAATTATCTCTCCACACCAGCAGGCGGCGGTAGTCTGTGTTCCTCATTCAAAAAGGAAAACCGGAAGACCGAGGATGGTGGATATGCAAGCCGTACTCTTACTCGTTTGCACGCTTTCCTCACTTCCGTTTCTCATATCGTGCACTGATTCGCTTAACCTGAACAGCCAATCAGAGTGACTTCTCTCACCGACAGCTTCCACCTCAAATCCAACATGCTGAATTGGCCAAAAATCCACAGACACGGGCAAACTATAGCTAACGGTGTGGGACACATCGCAAAAACTAGGCCGATAGATGCTCACCGACGGCCCAAAACTGTCCGACGGTCGACCGTCGGCTTGGTGTGTCAGGGTAGTCTTAAAGTAAAAACTTGCAGTCTGATTTATGTTCCGCTCTACAAATCTGTGTATCATTCCAATAAATGCAAAAAATATGTAAATTCAATTTCTGTATACTAACTGCCAAAACAGTGTGCTATAGGGAAGAGACACAGTGTAGGTTTTCAGCCTGATGTTACACACAGTCACACCTGTACAGCTGCCCATTTCACCCACGCACTACTCCACACATGAGCAGTCACAGTGGAGGATTTTTTTTCCAGATTCAGGAGCACCTTGACAATAGTTTTTGCGAGAGTGTCTCTCTTCTACTTTCCCAAACGGGCAACCTTGCAGTCACACTGTAATATCCAGAACATGCAGGATACAGAAAAATCAATACTGGAAAAAGCTAAAAGTTTCATGACCGAGGACGAAGGAGGCAGGCAGGGAGTGAAGACCACCTCATGTCCACTTCTTCCAGTCCACCCAATTTTTTTTCACTGTCTCCATGACCCCTCCCGCCCCCCACATAATCAGACTTTTCCACTTTTTATTCTGCGTCACTAGCTCGGAGCATAGCATATTTACGCAGATGCATTTACATTGCAGTCGGTGCAGACTACATGGCGTAGAGATCAAAGCAAAAATGGCGTTCTTATTGCACACAAAATGACTTGTGAATTACTGTGTCATTCATACACCATTTAGTGTGACCGGGCTGCTAACATCATGCTGTTCAGCAGCCTCACACACACTCACATCTCATTCTGTCTCATCCCCCTCCTCCTTCCCTCTTGCATTCATGAGAAAATGTTAAAAGTTCACATTTTCCATCTCTGAAATGTCCCTTGTCTGATTCTAAATCTCCTCTATTACTTATTTTGCAGAGAATAAGCTCCCTCTGTGTGTGGGTGTGTTTGGATGTGCTGTATGTGCGTGTGTCTGTATGTATGTGTGTGTGTGTGTGTGTGTGTGTGTGTGTGTGTGTGTGTGTGTTTGCACGTGCATGTGCCCATATGAGTGTGTGCCCGAGTGAGTCAGCGAGCCAGTGAATGAAACCAACAATGAGACACACAGAGAGAGAGAGAGAGAGCAGCGTGTAAAGGACAGGCTGAGAGACTACCATTGTGTGTGTGTGAGTGTGTGTGTGTGCGTGTGTGCGTGTGTGTGTGTGTGTGTGTGTGTGTGTATGTCTCAGTGATTTTACATCAGTAATTATTAATGCTCTGTATTGCATGAGTAATGGTGCATAGTGCTGACATTCTGCTACAGGTTAGCAGTGTAGTGCAAAACGCGCTCAAGCACACAGACAGACACACACACACACACTTTGAATAGTGCAGGGTATTTTTTTCTCCAGCGTTTGACACAAAGTACAATCTGCCACTTGGCTTCTCTACACGTTTAAAAAAGGCAAACCTCAACAAAGGTGAAGGCATTAAAGAGAGCTACTGAACAATGAGGTAATCGGTTGTAAACGCTTGTGCTTTAATTTAGAACGTCAGTGAAACCGTTGACCGGGACTATTGAGATTTCATGATGTGCAGATTTTAAATATCACAGCCAGCCAATTAGAAACACGTATTTTCCTTAGACGTGCTTTAAGAGCATAGCACAGGCCCCGTATAGATATTGATCCAAAACCAATATATTTGTTATATATTAGGACTGTCAAAGTTAACGCGATAATGTCATGAAATTGAGGTTGTAGCGAGCTCAGTTTTAAAGCTAGAGTGAAGATACTGGCACCATGTCATACTAACTTGTCGCAAAGGAGGTTAAATTACGCTCCAAACCTATGCTAAATTTTGGTAAGGAAAAACTGGCATGGCCATTTTCAAAGGGGTCCCTTGACCTCTGACCTCAAGATATATGAATGAAAATGGGTTCAATGGGTACCCACGAGTCTCCCCTTTACAGAAATGCCCACTTTATGATAATCACAT
>NC_133800.1:30332110-30379610 GCF_043250625.1 Sebastes fasciatus
AGTATCTCTTTCTCCCCTCCAGACAGATCACTACCGCATCGGTGCCATTAATAATAATCTCAATTTGACCAAATTGCGCTCCAGCTGCATGTGCTTGACCTAAAAGTCAGCGCGCAGATGAGGTTTGGAGTAAATCCTTCTGGAGTCAGTCATAAAAAAAAAAAAAACCTGCGATGGGAAATTCCGGTGCTTCTTTTTTTTTAAATCCTCCCCGCAAAAAAAAAAGTCAGAGCCGAGGAATGAAGCTGTTTTCACCCCGTGGAGAAGCTTCTTCCACCGGTGCGCTCCTCTGCGTTATTTATCCAAACGGGACACCTCACTGTCTCGCAACCTTTATCTCACTTTTCTGTCTTCCAAAGTTTAACCAGACCAGCAGAAAGAGTGGACGAAGAACTCCTCCGATGATTTAAAAAGTCCATTCAATAGGTTGGTTTGAAACAGCAAAAAAAGCAAAGAAAACTCTGTCAATTCAGGCGCATAATATGTGAAATAAAATCCAAATTGCTCAGCTGCAGCAGCTCCGTCCGCTCTCCCTCTTCTTCCTCTCTGTGTCTGTCTCTCCGCAGACTGTCCTCCTCTTGCTGTGCATGTGAGCGTCTGGGTTCAACTTGAGAGGCTGTATACACTCGGTCCGCGGGATGGAGGGAGGAGAGGAGAGGAGGAGGAGGTCTGACGCTTCCACCAGCCGGCAGAGGAGGAAGAAGAGGAGGAGGAGGAGGAGGAAGAGGAGGGTGGGGGCGGGATTTGGGGATTTAAGCGACATCTGAGCAGCCAATGGAGGGTGCAGGAATTTATTTGGATTTTTTTTTTTTTTTCATTTCTTTCATCATTTTATATTCTTTATTATTTTATTATTCATTTAATTTTAGAGGGGGCAAAAACATCCAAAAATACTTTTTTTTTTAATTTTCAAAATAAAATAAAGAGTGAAAAACTAAAATAAATATGAAAATTAAGACTAAAATAAAGCCAAATAATTGAAAGCAAAAGAAAATTAGTGTGTGGGAAACAGGTTAAAGACATACTGCAGCTTTTTGATGCTGGAAGGACTCAAATAGAAGTTTAAAATAAGCAGATATCCCATAAGAAGAGGCCTATTTCTCTCTATGTGTCCGTGTGTGTGTGTGTGTATGTGCGCACGCGTCCACGTGTTGTTTATCCTCTTAAAGCCTCTCTCTGCATTATTCATATAAAGACACACGCTACACCTGTTCTCTCTGTAATCGATAGACGCCACCTTCGCACGAGCTCTCGTGCATGCACACGCACGCGCACACACTCACCACATCCGCTCTTCCAGTGGCGTGTGACAGCTTGTACAACCTGCAAAATGTGATCCACCAGGCACCTTGTAATAAAACTCATTCACTTTCTATTGATGGGACGCGCGAGTGTGTGTGTGTGTGCGTGTGTGTGTGTGTGTGGGTGTGCGCGCGTGCGCGTGCGTGTGTGTGTGTGTGTGTGTGTGTGTGAACAAGAAGCCAGAAGAGAGAGAAGAACATTAAGGTCTTCTTTGAGTCCGAGGCGGTATTTCATAAGGCAGCGTGCCTGCTCTCCTTTGTCAGCTAAATGTGTAAAAGCTAAAGAGATGACATTGTGACTTATTGAATTGCAAATCAGTCCGTCGGCGGAGGGATGGGAGGATTTCCGGAGACGGAGAGACGTGAGCCTCGCTGCCAGTCTGAGTCCATGATGGGCTCTACAGGAAGGAGCGACAGCCCCCCCTAGTGTCACATGCAAAGAAGAGACACTAAGTGGTGGCATTCACAGGAGAACACCCCTCCATACATTCACCTGTCCTTAAAGCTGCAGGGGGCAGAAATGGAGCAAATCTGATTAAAAAATGGTCACTATATCCTGACAGTAGTGCATGAGAGAGGTAATTCTGAAAAAATGTGTCCTCCAGTGCTCCTAATGGCATCTGCAGGATTTCACAGACCGGAGAATCAGAGCTGATTTGGAGCCTGCTGTCTTTGAGCAGCTGTTAATCACTCGCAAACTCCGATCAAACGGTCAAACTAGGCAGCGCTGATCAAATATGAATCAATATTCTGTTACTGTAATGCCTATTTCTCTCCTCAAATGTTTTCAGAAACATCTTGTAGTGTACTGTTTAGCTGTAAAATGAGAAAGTTTGTGACGATCAGCAGTCATCAGTTGAGGAAATACCAAGCACCGCCCACCAGCCGGAGCACAGCCAATAGGAACGCTCTCTCTCTGAAATGACCTGTGATTGGTCAAATTCTCCCGTCACGGGTTAGATTTTTTAAAGCCTGAAAACAGAGCCATGAGGAGGTGCAGAAGTCTAGTTTTCTCTCAGAACACTTAAATCCCAATATACTGAAAGGTTATTATGGATTTTTTGCTCAATGACGCCAAAAATATTTCTGCCTACTGCAGGTTTAACAGATGGAAGAACAAACAAACAAAAGGGATAACAATGGAAAAGGCAGGAAACTGAAAGACTGGGAGAGAGAGAGAGAGAGGAAAGAGACAAAGAAGTGAAGAAGTTTATCAAATACACTTAAAGTTTAAAAAACAAAGTTTGATTAAGAAACTCAATGAATTTGATTAGCCAGATATCCAGTCCTGTAGCCTGAAAGGAGTTGCTCAAATCCCCCCCTTTCTTTCACAGTGCACTACAAGATGTTTCTGAAAACATTTGAGGAGAGAAATAGACATTACAGTAACAGAATGTTGATTCATATTTGATCAGCGCTGCCTAGTTTGACCGTGATTGACAGCTGCCTCCGTTGACTGATCAGCCAATAGGAACGCTCTCAATCTGAAATGACCTGTGATTGGCCAAAGTCTCAGTTGCAGGCTAGATTTTTTAAAGCCTGAAAACAGAGCCATGAGGAGGTGCAGAAGTCTTGTTTTCTCTCAGAACACTTGAATCACAATATGCTGAAATGTTATTATGGAATTTTTGCCCAATGATGCCAAAAACATTCTGACTACTGCAGGTTTAATTAGCAGTATATATGTGATCCCTCATTATTCTCCTGTCTGTTCTCTTCATTGTGATGCCACCATGTGAACCTGTCTGAGCCTGCTCTCTCTTTCTCCACCTGTCCTCTTTCAGTGTTCACTCATTTTCCCCCAACACACATTTTTCTGGCTTCCCAGTCACAAGCCGACCCCTTTCCTACAACGTCTAGACAAACCGCCATCCGTCCATGTTATGGACCACAACCGAATCAGTGTATTTTATAAATACGATTATAATTTCCCACAATCTAATTTATTTTTCCAGCAGCAGCAGCAGCAGCAGCAGCAGCAGCAGCAGCAGCAGCAAGCAGCAGCAGCAGCAGCAGCAGCAGCAGCAGCAAGCAGCAGCAGCAGCAGCATTCCCTGTGACTTAAGCTTGAAAGATTTTTTTTTTTTTTTTTTTTTAAACTGAAATATTCCTCTTGGGGCCGCAACCGAAGCAAAGCATTAGTTCAGCAAGCATGCGGTAAAAAGTAATATTTGTACAAATACAGTGTGTGTGGCCCCACTGGCTGTTTGGAGGAGATTTGACAGAATAAAAAGAATTTCAGATAATTCCCCAAAGGGACAAAAAACAAAGACTACATCTTTCAAAGTAAGAGTAAAAAAATCTTCTGGTAAAACATAGTAAACTGGTTCGTCTAGACGTTTGTTTTACAGCTGCAAAGATTAATCAATTAGTTGTCAACTATTAAATTAATCAGCAACTATTTTGATAATCAATTAATGAGTAATTGTTTAAGAAAAGTCACAATTCTGATTCCAGCTTCTTAAACGTGAATATTTTGTGGTTTCTTTGCTCCTCTATGACAGTAAACTGAATATCTTTGAGTTGTGGACAAAACAAGACATTTGAGGACGTCATCTTGAGCTTTAGGAAACACTGATCCACATCTTTATTGACCAAACAACTAATTGAGAAAATAATCAGACAGATTAATCGACATTGGAAACAGTCGCTAGTTGCAGCCCTACATTTGATCCAAAAATGTTCAGTTTATAACCCCCAAATAGAAGCCATCACAGAGGCCGACACCCAACTCTTTACTCCAGACGTAAATTAATTGAACTATTTCTTTCTTTTCCCCTTTAAGGTTATTTCACTTGTCATTATTAGAGGAAGGTTGGAAGGCGAATATTCATTATATCACCAAAAAGAAGGCATTCATCACAAAGATTGCAATGTCAGCAACTCTTCAAATACAACCTGGATTTGATGTAATGTGATAAATGAAGAATAATGTGCTTTCTAAAACTGGTTCTCAGCGGCTGGTTGCTGTGCTCATTCACTGCCAGACTGACCACAGGCACTGACCTGTTCTACTTCTGCTCTTCAGTCAGGATGACGAGTCTCATACAGCTGATTCCTTAATTATACAAGTCGCACTTTTTACTGCATGGTTGCTGCACTTTGTGTCCATTCCCAAGAGGAACTACTCAAAAGTGTTGCTCTCATTTTTAAGGTAAAAGCTAGTGGACAGAGTGTTGAGAGGAATAAATAAGGGTGCAGGTAAACATCAAAGTAAGGCAGGGAAAGCCTCACACTCACTTTGATTTTGAGATTTTATGAAACAACTGCACATCTCTCTGTGTGCTGAAACACTGATTGATAAAATCAAAAATGCACCCATATTTCCCCTTCTTACTGGGAATTCAGAGACTGTATTTCATTCATATAATTTGCATCACATTCAAGCAAAATATCTAGTGATTTTGGTTTACTTCAAAATCCTTATGGCTGTAAAAAAATATAGCATATATGAAGATAGAGTTCAGGCAGAGAAAGAGTTGATCCATCCGACATGAACAGGTGAAAAGACAGCAAAGAAAACAACTGCTTTTTACTCCTCACCTTTAAACATGCTGCGTTCTAGTTAGATGCACACTTCAGCCACGAGCACAAACACATCACAACAAGTGTAAGAAGAACCCCTCTCTCTCGCCCGTCACTGTCAGTCTGCTGCTGAGCTGCGCCCACCCTGAGGTGATGGTGGTCATCGCTGCACCCGTCTCAGCTTCTTTCCCTATGGCGTCTCAGTGGTGAGATGACCTTTGCACTGCAAGTCACTTCACATCCTCCTGTCGCAGGCTGAAAACTCATCTTTTAAAAGAAAATACTTCCTATCACTCTTGTCCTGCTGAAACACACCCCTCTGTCAACATGTACAGATATATTTCCCCTTCCAAAAAATTTCTTTTCCTAAACCTTCAATATGACACTTCCATTGTAGGTAACGCTTGTCTCGCTCTCCATTTGGAAAGCAATAGGCCAGGATTAGCTGAAGTTTAACCTCCTTGGATCTTGAAGGGAATAATTGCCAAAATGTTTATTTTGTATAACCAAAAAGGGGGCAAAGTATTCATTTATGGAGGGCCCTGAGCCAGAAAGATTAAGAACCATTTTCAAGACTCGCAAACCTTTCCAAACACAAACCAAAATCGTCTAGCTTCTCCAAGAAAATTCTGAAAAAAGCAGAGAGCGTCTACCCAGGGAGCCAGGCCCAGTCAGACTTAACGTTACTCACATCATGCAGTGACATACTAGAAACAGGTCTGCACAGCTTAGTGTGAAAGCTCCGTCTCGATGATATCACACTTTCAATTTCACAGTATTGTTTAACAAAGGGCACGGGCACATGAAGTTTCTCAGCCGTCAGTGTAGCGGAAATCTAACCTCTCTAATTGTTCAACTGAAAGCTTTTTATGTATAACATTTTCTCTCAGTAAACACAGGTTTGAATGATCTCACTGGTCAATAGGGCTGGGTATCGACCAAAATAACCCAGTATCGAAACTTCTTCAGTCAAACGATACCTGCGGTCAATGTTTTTGTGCCCAGATCTAGAAACACTAATACTAGCTGGTTCCTCAGCATGTGGACGGGATCATGCACCAACGACTCACTGGGAATAACAAGCTTTTTTCAGCCTGAAATGCCATGCTTTAACTCATTGGACTGCCTCTTTAAGATGCCAAGTGGACAGACTTCACCGTCTGTGTTTTGTTTACTTTTAACAGCTGTTTGTCTCATCTTCCTAAAATATGAAATGACGAACAAACAATGCATGAATGGAGGAATGAATGAAGATAGACAACACAAATGTGTGTTAGACATTAACCCTTCACTTGTTGCAGTATATTGTTGTTCATACTGTATATAATATAAATGCATGGAAGCAATGGAACCAAACTCTTTCTACTCCGCTCTAACTAGCTTTGGTTGAGGGCATGCCAAATTATCCATTATGCAAATGTGTTACTTGGTGACATCACCACGTTACGGAAGAAAAGGCGGGACTTCAAGGATGGCATTTCAGGCAGTTCAGGAGAAGTGTTTCTGTGGGGGGGAGTAACTCCCTTTGGCGTGGACTTTGTAACTTTGCAGACCTTTTATATGCACAAAAAACTATACAACACATAGTTGATATAAGTGCTGATATAAAGTCTTTAGAAGGTAGAGTTCAAGTTAACATCATGAGGTTGATGTGTAGCTAAAATTAGGACTCCACTTAACTCGGAAAAGTAAATGTGCTGCTTTATGATTATCTCTGACTGTAGGTCAGTACTCATCTATGTATGTACTGCCCCAGCAGATACAGTACATCCATTTCTAAGCACTCAGAAGGGGAAGGTGAAGTGGTCAGGCTGAGAGAACGCACTCAAATTGCGATCCTTAGATACTGATCTTGGGTCTAAATGGAGTTTGTGTATGAGCGTATGACAGAAAGAGGTTTGTTTGCTGCAGTAAATTCGACTTTCATCCTCATATTTAAGTGGTGAGAGAGAGACGATGAGAGAGAAGAGTGCTTCTCTCTCTCAGGTCAAATGGCTCTTGTAGAGATTCTGTCGACACCTTGTTCAGACGGTGCGCTGCACTCGGAGGTTGGAGGAAGATGACCGCCACTGACAAACCTCCCTATTTACTTCTAATTCCCTTTCTCTCTTTCTCTCTCTCTCTCTATCCCTTGCTCACTCCGTCTCTCTCTCTCTCTCTCTCCAGTCGGAAAACCATCTCTTTGCTCAGTGGAGCAAACTGAATACATTAGAATCCAATTAAGGCTGGTGAGAAGAGCTGCTCAGGCTTAGAGTGTGTGTGTGTGTGTGTGTGTGTGTGTGTGTGTGTGTGTGTGTGTGTGTGTGTGTGTGTGTGTGTGTGCGTGTGTGTGCGTGTGTGTGTGTGTGTGTGTGTGGGTCGATGTGGTGTGTGTTTGTAATCTCATGTGTGTTGATCATACATATGATAGCTTATGTCCAGCCAATGTGTGAGGAAGGAAGTGCTTTTTGGGGAAAGACATCTTATGCTTCTATGTAAACCATATTGTGCATGTGCATCTTTGTGTGTTTGTGTAAGTGTGTGTCCATATACAGTGCGTGTGTGTGTGTGTGTGTTGCTATTACACACGTTGTCAAAGTGCAATGAGTCAGTGACATAGGACGACTTTCTGTCTCACCCCAAGTGGTTTCTGTTGCCGTACAGCAAGACCACTGTCAGGCACGGTAAATCAGAGACGTAATGTGTGTGTGTGTGTGTGTGTGTGTGTGTGTGTGTGTGTGTGTGTGTGTGTGTGTAAGGGAATCAATAACTCTGTGTTGCGTTACGTACTGCCCTTGTTCAATTTGAAATTGGGGACAGACAGAGCTGCACTCACACACACACACATACACATACACACAATATAGAAACAGAAAGGCAGAGAGAAAGAACCTGACCACTTCTGAAGATGTCACAGTCGGATACACACAGCTGGAGGGCTAACACTTTACTTAGCACACACACTTTGCTACATATTAGCACAAATTGTCATGCACCATCCATAAACATGCACATACAAAGACCATGTTTAGCCTCACTGTCACTTCAAACAAACACTTAATTTTCACTGTGTCTTTGTCTCTCTGCTGATTCCTCATTTTATCTTTCTCTCAGCCAGTAACAGTCCCCTAACTTCCCTCTTTACTGGGCTTTATGGAAAGGTCTGGATCAGCGCGCTACCTCCGGGTCTGAAAAGTGGAGCCAGTGCAGAAGTGCCTTAAACTTGCATTCTTTCTAATAGCCAGCAGGGGGCGACTCCTCTGGTTACAAAAAGAAATCAACGGCCAAAATGCCAAACTCAAGGCTACAAAACGGCAGTCCACAAACCAATGGGTGACATCACTCTCTATGGGTCTGGACTAGGGATGTGTCGATCACTGGGAATTAGTCGATTATTATTCAAATAATCGACGCATACCCATTTCTGCCATAATCGAGCAGCCCTGTCTCAAAGCTTATAAATCTCTCTTTATCGTGTCTAACTTTTTCTCTAATTGGAATCAGTTCTAAAAGACTAATAATAACTTGAATGGCTTCAGGAGTCCCCTGATCCCCTCCTCTGGCCAAGCACGTATAACCAGTGAGTAAAAGGTTAGATTTAAGTGTCGCAGCCATGATGACAGCGGGTTCCTCTCGACTCTCCTGTACAGCTTCTGTCACCGTGAACACACAGCGCACGGCCTGAGATCAATTACAGAGAAACCTCGAGCCCCTCCCTACTACTCCTCTCCCACTACAGATGCAATTTACTCGCCCACCGTAAATCAATGGAGACAAGTGGGGCTAATTTAGACCATTTGATGTCAATTTGGCCTTGACCCCCTCCACATCACACACACATAAGCTCTCACACTCACACACATTCCACTTAATGACTGGCTGCACTGGAGTTTATTACGCAGAACTGAGAATCACCTCTCAGTCTCAATGGCAAACACACAGACACACACTCATGAACACACGTGCACAAAAGCACTCCTCTTTCAGTTTCATGCACGCGCCAACACACACCATGTTGCAAGCTATAACTCGTAGTCCCACTGCCTGAGATTTCCATATTGGTTCTGTCAGAGACGATTTTGTTTACAGGGCCCTTTGGATGAAATAACAGCACTGGGCGCTATCAATTACAGCGAGAGAGAGGGAGGGAGGGAGATGGAGGGAGGAAAGGTGGAGGACAGGAGAGGAAATGGGGAGTGGAAAGTAGGAGAGGGTGTAGAAGATCAAGAAACGATGGAGAGGAGGATGGGAAGAGGTTGGACAGAGGTGGGATGTGAAGGGAGGAAAGGAGGAAGACAGAATGAACAGAGTCAGAGTGACATGATGGATTTATTTTCTGCACATAAATTGCCAAAACTGAGTCCACGTTATCTCTGCCCTGACCAAGGTCTGTGAACTAAGGTCCGGAGACTATTCAGCGTCACACGAAAGTCGCCAAAACAATCATTCACGCTCACGCGCACACACACGGCTGTGTACTCTAAGCCAGGGATGTTGCCAAATCTGAATAAGACAGACACAAATAAATAAAATAAAATAAAATAAAAAGCTTTCGAAAAATATTTGTTCTTTCCCGGGTTGTTCACTATTTGTATGCAGATGAGTATGTGTTAGAGCTGTGGTCTATAATGGAAACAAAAGGTCAGCGCCTTCCACCAAAAAGCAAAAATATTTCTATTAAAAGCAAAGTTGATTGTCAGGTCTTTTAAAAGAGACTGTACCGAAGTTTTTGAACGTATAAACGTGTTTTAATAATTCTTTATCGCCTATGTATGAACAGGTTGTAACCTTACCTAAAAAATGAGACGCAGGACGCTGATTTAACGGCCACAGGTGTCAATGTTAACAAGCAATTTCTGATTCTTACTTGGAGCCTCTTTAATACAAGCATAAGACAACTAAATCTAAGTAATCAATGTTTACTGATGGTCAAAATGACTTACCTCTGTGTTTTTGTAAACAATGGAGTCTATGCTTTTGCTTTACATTTGCAGTATCTGATAGAGACTTTTGTCTAATGCAAAGTACATTAAGTGCATTCACAAAGTCCCTTGGAGCAAAAGATAGATGCTATAAAAAAAAAAACATTACATCCCTCCCAAACAAACAGCTAACAGCGTGTCGAGTGCTACAGTACAAAGGTGTTTTTTCAGCCTCTGGCAGAAGTCGGGCAGTGACTCTGCTGTCCTGACTTCAGTGGGGAGTTCATTCCACCACTGCGGAGCCGGGGCAGAGAAGAACTTTGAATGAGATGACCTCCGGCCTCTCAGAATGACGGGGCAACCAATCATCCAGAGGAGAGAGGAGAGCAACGGTCATGTGTAGAGTTGGAGTTATTTTGAATTGAATGGCTGAGAAACACAAAATGCTCATTTAACATGTATACCAAAACACCTCATTTAAGTTTGTGAATAAAGCTCAAACTAATATGGAAAATACTTGTTTTTGCATGTTTTAGCTTCACAATGTGTAGTTCATAGACTGTGTCATTTCTCACATTTGCCATTTAACCGACTCATAAAGGTCATTACCAATCTGTGCCAAAATGAATGTGTGTTTGCAAGTGTGTCAGCCCACTTAAAGCTACACAGTTCATTACAACCACAGACAAGTGTTTAATTTCAATATAAGAACCCATTCAGAACTCATTCACATCGCAACAAACACCAGATAAAGACATGTTAAATGATCCTGCATACACACATAACGGGAAGAAGCTCAGCTAAAAGCTCATGATAACCATTTTTACCTCAACGGAACACAATTCCAACACCACGCAACTAAATGAGCATATAGCAAAACATGCTAATGGTGCATGCACAAACATAATTATGAAAGCTGAGACTCCACAGATTCCAACGATATAAGTCATATCACTCTACAACAAAAACACACTGAACCAGCAGCCGAAGAAGAAGAAAAAAATGAACTTCACATAACCATATTGTCTTACCTTTGCTGTTTTGTGATCAAAAGCTGTGTTCGAGGACATATCAACGCCTTTAATGGCTACTCCAATGTCTCTGGGTCATTTTTGAGTTGATTCCAGCCGTCTATATTAATTTGCATTGCATGGAGGAGCGTTTGGAGTCTGCCTTCCTCCAGCATCGAACAGCCTATCCTCAGCCTTCCATGTGAAAACACCGTTCATGTCTCCATCTGGTGGATGACTCGTGGTACTGCACTCATCCTAAAGGCAAATACACGAATGGGTTAAGTGGTTTTCAACAAGGTTGTAAGGTGGTTTCAAACAGTTGTATTCTGATGGAATTAATACCTATAGTGACATGTAAATTAAATTAAATGAGTTTAACAGTTACCTGAGAAGTGCACATATGGTACCCAAATGGCCAATTTGAAGATTCCGCCTTATCATGCCTCTACTAAAACCTCTCCAAATTTGCTCTGCTTCACTTTATTAGCATCCGTCTGTGCACAAGTCATTTTCAGATGTTGCGATATGGTCGGCTAGAGGTTTTGGGCAGCAAATGCATCATTCCAAAGAGCTATTCACTCTAAAAGTGTACAATTTTGTTAGGCGGAAACGAAATCTTCATTTACTCTGACCCAGTAACATACTGATGCTTACACCTCTGCAGAAATCTCACTACTCTCCATCACACTACTGGACACCGAAGCCCTGACCTTTTACATCAAGGTCTCAAACCACCAGGCCGCCCCTCTGTGTTGAATGCCAGCGCAGTTCACATGCACCATGCCTTCTTTCTGCATTTTTGTTGTCAGATTTTGACAGCAGATTTTGACAGCACCACAGAGAGGCAGAGCAGTGCACCACTATGAGAAGCTTTTCACCACTTCAATGAACAATCCCTCCAGATTCATGATATCGTTTTACAGATATTTCTGTGCTTAAAGTCTAAGAAAATGCTCACGGGCCCTGCTGTCAGCAGTGTTGATATTCACTATGAACCTTGGGGGTGTTTCATTTCAATCTGTGTCTGCCTGTCTTTATACCGCTCTGTCTGTCTGCCCAACTGTGTTGTTATGTGTGTGTGTGCGTGCATGTGAACCCCAAGAAAGAGCCATCGTTGGACAAGCGATTCAGCGCAGATCGTAAGGTTCCTGATGATTACTCAAGCATTCTTCATCCCACACAAACACTTTCTCCCTCTCCGTTTCTTCCATGTGCTATATGTGCACTCAGACATGTTGACACTGACAGAGGGAGGGATATAAAGAGATATTCCCAATGTGTGTCCTTCTTGAATCCTGTTTATTTGTTGGAATAACAGTAACACCTAACACCACTCTCCACTACAGAATTAAAGTCATTTTAACGTTGCCTTCCTCATCTGCAAATATACAAAACTTGTCAAACTTGTTAAAAGAGTTTGTCCAAATCACCGCTATTAAATTCTGCTACTGTCTGATTCAACAACTTCAATAAATATTCAATATTTGTTTCTACTTTGCTTGGTATCCCTGCTTTGTGCCTTAAACAAAACACAATTCAGGGCAGTAGCAAGGAGTTGTAATTGTAGCATGAGTTACCAAAACAAAACCTACAATACAACATTACAACTATTTTTTTCAAATCATCTCTCTGCAAAATACAGTATTCAATCTTAAGTTATCAATAGGTAAAAAGGACATGAACATCTGCACCTCAATGTGCGTATATTCTCAATATTTGCTTCACAAGTTAGTGTCTGTCAACACAGCATGGATGAATTGTGAACGTCATGTGTGTCATTTCAAATAGGTTATATAATAGATGATTGGCAGTTCTCTCCTTCACCGAGACATGAACTCTTCCGACATAAATACGTCACACACTTGCTACGTTGTCATATATAGGTGTTTGCTGACAATTTTCCAACTGGCAGAAATAAGCCAAGCAGTTGCAGAATCATGCTTCATTGTATATCTACAGCATCAGCTTTTAATCCTTGTTAATGAGCTTTGGGAGTTTGAGTCATGTGATCGCCTAACTGTTTGCTGGTTGATCAAATCGATCAAAATATTTACTTGCGATTAATTGCACATTTAGTATCTGTTCAAAACATACCTTAAAGGGAGGTTTGTCAAGTATTCAATACTCTTGTCAACATGGGAGTGGACAAATATGCCTGCTTTATGCAAATGTATGCATATATGTACTATTGGAAATCAATTAACACAAAACAATGACAAATATTGTCCAGAAACCCTCACAGGTACTGCATTTAGCATAAAAGAAATGCTCAAATCATAACATGGCAAACTGCAGCCCAACAGGCAACAACAGCTGTCAGTGTGTCAGTGTGCTGACTTGACTATGACTTGCCCCAAACTGCATGTGATTATCATAAAGTGGGCATGTCTGTAAAGGGGAGACTCGTGGGTACCCATAGAACCCATTTTCATTCACATATCTTGAGGTCAGAGGTCAAGGGACCCCTTTGAAAATGGGCATGACAGTTTTTCCTTGCCAAAGTTTTGCGTAAGTTTGGAGCGTTAATTAACCTCCTTCACGACAAACTAGTATGACATGGTTGGTACCAATGGATTCCTTAGGTTTTTCATAGTTTCATATGATACCAGTATCTTCACTCCAGCTTTAAAATGAATTTGCGGTAGCGCGTTATTATCATGCTTTGACTGCCGAAATCTAAATGACGTAAAATTGATGCTCAGGCGGTTGTTTCCAGACTGGAATTTTAGAGTGAAAACTGAGCTTGAAGTCTGGCTGACATACTGAAGATTTAAAAGACATATGAATAAAAGTTCATACTTTGTTCACTATATTGATAAATCCTCAAAGACCTTATAATAACTGTAATAATGATAGCTTCCTCTGAGTGTTAATAATCAAGACTCTGTTCATAAACGCATAACGCATAAAAGAAGCTACAAACAAATGACACATTTGAAAAAGAGACTGAGGGACAAACAGAGAGAATGAGTCTGAAAGAGACATATCACACATTTCAGCATATCACAGATGTACACATTCAGCTGCAGATAGCTCTCACACACACACACAGACACACACACACACACACACACACACACACACACACACACTGTCCTGAGCTGGATAGCGATTCAAACAAACATCCAATTTGCTGGGCAGATTACCCAGGGGGCCTCGCTGTTTGCCACCTGAAAGGGGGTGGGAGGTGACTCATCAGGAAGATGCTAATATCAGTTTTTACTCAAACACACACACACACACACGCTGCTGGTAAATATTAATTCTCGACAGAAGCCCGCCGCGACTGGCAACTTAATTACACTCATTTCACTGTGATTGTCCCCCACAGGAGCGCAAAAACACACACTAGCACACACACACACACACACACACACACACACTCGGCTAAGATAATTTGGCCCTAACACACTGAATTAAGGATATTGTCATTTGAGTCTGTGCTTTTGCATTTCCCCTGTGAGTGAGTGTGTGTGTGTGTGTGAATGTGTGTGTGACAGTCTGCCATTAGTAGCCACGGCAACAATGTTATTCTAACAGATATTTTTGCTTTCTGTTTGCAGTGATTCACATTCTACACATTCAAGTTATAATTTCCTCCTCAATGATGTACATTGACTCACCGCCACACTGACAATAGATTAAATACTAAATTGCTGCAGCAATCACAGAATGATAATGCACCATATAATTGAGAAGCCCGAGAAAACAAAAATGAAAAAGACTTGTTGAGCAAACTTAGAAAAGGTTTAAATTGAAGCCATTAGAGTACGATGGCGAGGAAGATTGCAAGGAAATGGCTTTCTACTTGTTCGATGTTCCAGCTCCAATTATTTAAATCTTTAATTACTAGTTTGAGTTAAATTCCCTTTAAGTTCCATTTAAGGGATAATTTCAAACCCAAAATGCTCTTTAAGATGTAATCTTCTTTGTTACTTTAAGATGAAGTGTCGCAGTTTATGTTAATCTTCTACTCCCAGCTCATCTCCTAACTTGAGTCACAATTTGGTACAGCCCTTAATCACAACAACAGTCTCACAGGGCGTCACAGGCCCACATTAAAAAAAGTGAACAAAGACAATTCACTAAAATGAGCAAGAATTAATTAAATAAAAAATTCTAACTGTAAAAATAGAGGTACTTTGGAAGACTACATGGCGTACATATGACACACCAAAAGCATCACTAAAGGCACATTATCGTGGCATTCATACGCCTTTTCGTGTAAACAAGCTGCATCCTAAGAGGAATGACAGCACCAGCAATAAAATAACGTTTATATTCAAGTGACAAAGCCGTCTAGTGGCTGTAGTAATTGCGAAGGGAGAAAAGGAGGAAATTAGCTGAGGTTGTTATAGAGTCACGACAAATTTTGTTGTTTTATTTGGAGGACTTGTTGGTTTAAAGGTCCAGTGTGTAGAATCTGGCGGTATCTAGTGGTGAGGTTAGGAGAATACAACCAACTGAAGCATCTCCCGTGTGTCAAGCGTGTTGGAGAGCTACGGTGGCCGACGCAAAACCGCGAATGTCCCTCTCTGGAGCCATTTGTTGTAAGAGTAGTAGTAAGTCATTTGGAGCAGAGCCAGTGCGTAGAGTGTGTACTTTGGAACTGAGTGATGAAGCAAGAGCGAGAGAGCGGCGGTGACGGCAGCGAGTAACGTCATTGACTCCGCCCCCAGCAGGAGAAGTTGACAGAGTTTGAGTTAAACTGCTCATTCTAAGATAACGGAAACATAATGATTCTTATTTTCAGGTGATTATACACTAAAGAAAACATACTTATCAATATTATATTCCATTTCTGCCAATAGATCCCCCTAATTGTTACACACTGGTCCTTTAAGTGTTAACGTAGTGGTTTTGATGCAAATGAAGCACAGCAGGAAGATGGGATTGTGGTGACTGCCTTCAACAGTAAGAGCAGAAGTAACTGTGCGGGCGACATTTCCCCAAATGCCTTCAAACAACCCATACACAATTGATGTGAGTTTTTCTTGCTAAAAAAAGTAAAAGCAAAAGTTGAGAATTCCTGTTATTCAAAAATCTTTATGCCTTTGTTTACATCCTGTCTATTTAGGATCCAGTATAGCTCACGACTGATACTGAGAAATTGTTGAAAAGTGGTGCATAATGGTGAATGTTCAAACAGGCCTGTGCTCTTTGATGTAAAGCACTGGTTCCCAACCTGGGGGTCCCGACCCCCATTAGGGTCGCCAAATCTTCACGGGGGGTCGCGAGGCCATTTGATTTAAAGGGGTGTAAGACAACTTTTTAAAAAGAATATACAGTTGGCCTATATCTCAGCATTTCATTCATTTCTGTGAAGAAAACTAAATTTTTGTTTTTAAAGTTTGGATTATTATTTAAGATATAAACAGGATAAGGACACAGTGAAGACCTGAACACAAACTATATTCACAGTCTCCCTTCTCTGCTTAACAACCAAAAAGCTAATAGAACAGTGGCCAAGAATCAGGGAGAAGAAACACTGAATATGTCAGAAGAAAAAGGAAAAAGAAGCCTATTAAGTATGTATGATTATTAAAAATAAAAAAAATATATGCATAATATAAAATTCACAAAACTTCCAGTAGTTATTGCATTCACTATTTGGGTTAATTGTACAGTTTATCAGTTGTTCTGTACTGTTATTGTCATGCATTGAATATAATGAGAAATAAGCATAAAATGTCACTTAGTGAGGGGTCGTCAGTTTACTCAATGATAGAAAAGGGGTCCTTTAAGGAAAAAGGTTTGGAACCACTGACGCAGAGGGCTGACAAGAACAAACGATCAGTGATGTTTCACATTAAATCTGTGTTTTTCAGTTTTCTGCCATCAGTTTACTTCTGTGCTAGAAATGTCACTGTGTTATATTAGGTCCTCTCGGTTATTCAGAGTCTGTGGAGCACACCGAACAATCACAAGACAGGAAAGGGTCAAGCTATTAAGTTTTGGTTCAATGTTTTAGATAAAGTGGTTTTGGACTTTTTGGATCCAAACAGAGAGAAAAAGACAGAAAGATGGAGTTAGAAATAAAAAGGTAGCTATAGGGACAAGGAGACAGAGTGTGATGTAGGGTATATATAGATCGAGACAGAGGCAGACAGGCAGATGGAGAGAAGAGCGAGCAAATAAAGAGAGAGTTAGCGATGGATGGATGCTGTGATAGCAGTGAAAGTGAGCAGGACAGGAGTTGTTTTGAGCTGGTTGTTTGGACAGATGGCTGTCTGTGTGCTAATTACAGACTGAGTGCTTGACACTGAACACAATCAAAGAGGAAACTAGCTTTATTTGTTCAGCTTCACCCACACATTGGCGCACTCATACACACACACACACCAAACACTAATGAAAACAGTTTGCCAATGCCACAAAGAGGCAAACAGACAGAAGAATACACATTTATCCACACAACACAACAGGGCACAAATAGAGTCCTGCACAGAGGCGACTCTCCATGTATGCACACTCTTATCAAAAATGCACAAAGCAAATGAAGTAGCCACGCTTGGCACAAATGCCAGAGGACAAGCAGATCACACGGACCTTTCTCCCGCAGAACACAAATCCCATCCTTTTAAAAAGACGCACCATTGATGAACTGCATTAAATCATGCCTCTTCTCATAATTACCTCCTCTTAACTTCTGTTAATGCAGAGTCTACTATTCATTTCAGCTGCATGCTGGGAAAAAAGCAACTTGGCAACACTAGCTGAATTACTGGAAGCATCCACTTTTTATTAACCAATATATTTCAGCACAGGGCTGGGTAAAAACACGGGTTATATGCACTACAAAATACTTGACCTTTTGTCAATAATCCAATGAGAATGAGAGACATATAAACGCAAACCTCTAAAGGGTGCTGCACCTCCAACACAGAATCTTCAAAACAGCACACAATACAAAACGGTAAACTATACATACTGAATACACACGTTGAGACTTCCTTTAACACCGTGACCTTCATCAGCAAGTTAAACAGCATTTTTGATAATCTATTAATTGTTTAAGTCATTGCTGAGCTGGCCCAAATGAAGACAGACTGATAAGTTCAGGGAGGTATTGATTGCCAAAGTGAAGTACAGTACAAGCTTACTTGCAGGCAGGTAAGGGTCCAAACCAGGAAGGCAGTCCAAACAGGCACACCAATCCAAAGGGGCAGGCAGGAAATCCAAAATCCAAAAGATCAGGCAGACGTTCAAACTGGGAACCAATATCAGATTCCAAGTTTCAGGTAACAAATTACAGAAGATGGAAAGAAAAGGCAAGAAGCACATGGAGATTTTGGAAGGAATTTCATGGAAATGCAGGGCTGATGGGGAAAGAAAAGTTGAGCAGGTGGGTGGGAAGGTCAGGTGACTGGGACTATAGGGAAAGGGGTTATTGAAGGGCAGGAGGGAGTGGTTGACTGGAACAGGAGAAAAAGTCAGACGGTATCTGGTGGGACAGGAAGAGAATAGCCATGATGAGTTTGAGGAAGTGGGAATGTGGCTGGCTGTAGGGAGAGACAGAGATGTGACAAATGGCTCCTTTCCATAAAAATGTTCCAGCAGGTAAGTTTGTTTCAGAAAAGACACTGAAAATAACCACCAAATGACACAACTGTGATAAAAGAGCAGTTTATACTTAAAAAACTGCAACCCGTTCCAAAACCCAAAACTGACTGTTACAGGTATATTCCCCTTTGACCAATTACATAAAAATAGATGATTCAAACACTGATATGTATTCAAAGGTACACAGCACAAACCACCATCGCACTGAAATGATAACACAACCTTAAATACTCCCAACTACAAGCACCCATGGGACCATGAACACATCACCAACTCTGTCCTTCACCAAGACTGCAAGAAAGATGCACCTAGAGCAACCTCAAGGCCGATATCCTTGAACCATGCCACCGAGCGCTAGAGACCCAAAAAACATCACAGGACAGTAAAGCCAAAAACAAGATCTAACTCACCCTCTTGCAGCTTACGTCAGACAACATGGATATTCCACCACAAGTTGTGAGCCATAGGATGAAGATGAAGAACCTTAAATGACTGAAGAGGTTGTACAATACGATTGATAGCTCTTACTGACAGAATATTAAATGATTTTTAATCTGGGAACTGTCTCCTCTCACTGAAAAAACTGTCAATAACCTGTCCACCCCTGGTTCACTCACACAGGTGTTTTCAGTTTCTGTAATGCTCTATCATAAGACAAATGCATATGCAGTGGTGGAAGGCTGGACACTGTGGAGAGAACTCGCCGTCCAGTCTCTTTTATCGGCTGATGCCATGGTAAATTAAACGTTTGAAGTGTATCCACTGATATAGCTGACGTCAGTTTAACAGTGTCGGCATACAGTTTGACACAAATCGTTGTCTATAGAGCTAGATTTATCCAACAAACTAACGTTATAGCACTGATACAGCTGACAGAGAACAACTGGTACTAGATAAACTATGTACTAGATATAAACAGCTGTTTGGGTCACAGGGCGTGTTGCTTACCGAACCGAACGTCCTGTACCGAACGGTTCAATACAATTACACGTACCGTTACACCCCTAGTAGTTATAGGTTAATGGGGAGTTTGATATTCATCCTACTTGGTAAAGGGTTTTAAAATGAAAGACACTTCAAAAAGACAAAGTGTTGTTTGAGGTTTAAAAGGACCAAAAACATACAAACAGCATTTTTTTTCCTCCTCTCTTTTTCATCCATCTTTCTTCTCCCCCTCCCTGACTCCCCCTTTCTTATTCCTCCCTCTATCCCTCCAAGGCCACGTGTAAGCGTGTTGCATTTGCAACCCACACAACACATTCCCACATCCCTCCACGGCTCAGTCACCTCCAAGCAGCCTCATTAGCAGACAACATAACGAGCGTGGCCTTAACGAGCTTAACGAGGGACTAACGAGGTGTTGGTGTCTGTCGTTACCGTGACGTCTGGTCACACCTCGTCAGGCAGCCGTAGAATACAAGGTGCCAGCCACCAGATGTTCTTTTAGTTGTTGTTTTTTCGTTTGTTTTCACTTTTAATTTAGATTATACTTTTTTTATACTTTGGTAATTGAAAAAGTTGTTTAAAATTTTAATTATAGTTGTTCTTTAATTTTTGGATTTATTGATTTCACATTTTATTGTATTGTAATCTGCAGAGTCGAAATGGCTCTATCAGAATGATTCTATCTGACTGGTTGGGTTTTAATGGAAGACAAAAAATTAACTAGAAGTAGATAACCATTGCCAGATGATAAGAACATAATATCTTATATTTATGGGCTTCAACGATTCAAACCAGATTCAAATTTTAGATGCTCTTGGTCAGAGGTGAAACAAGTTCATTGTTTTGAATTCATAGTCTCAAATCTTGGTTTTGAGGTATCGAGTAAAGTCCGAAGTCAGCAATAATAAGTCCCAAGTCAAGTCCTAAACTAAACTAACTAAACCTAAACATACTGAACTTAACTAAAACGTTCAAGTCCTAAGCAAATCTTTATGTACTTTTTAAAATGTATATCTAGTATTTTCATATAGACTAAACATCTGTAGGCTTGGGGAGGATATCAACTCATTGGTGTTTAAGTCAAAGTCAAGTTCTAAGTCTTCTTTGAGTTTGCAGAGGGTCAAGTCTGAGTCATCAAATACAATATATGTGTATTGCAACAGTAGAGGACAAAGAGGACTGACTGTTATCGGTGAGTGAGGCAGGGAAACCATTACGTTGCACGGTAGCTGGATTCTCGCGATGTCACGAGATCACGCGAGAATCACAGGATCAAATGTCACATGAAAATCAATCTTGGCATGCTTTAAGTAATACGTTTGTGTCCGGCAAGCCGGACAACGGACCAATCAGCATCCTGTGAGGGTGAGTGCTAAGCTTCCGCGACGACGCCATCAGTCAGGAAGGCGTTACCTGCTGTAACCACCAGATGAGCACAATGCAGAGCATCAGTTTCTTGTGTGTTGGCCATTTACACGTGTAAATTGTCAGTTTAGAAAGACACCACTGATGTGTTGAATTCTTTCCCGTGTAGCCGCATTGGAGATATCTTAACATGAGGTTCTATGTTTGACCAGTCTGGGGATATTCCTTCAGAAATACCTTGAAATATCAATAAAGCACCATATTTCACAAGTGTTCCATTTCTGTTTCGTTAATGTCTTTTTTTGACAACAGAAGTTAGTTATGGTAAAACTTTTCTGCCAGCCCGTCTTCAATATTTGTTTTAGTTTTTTTAGTGAATGTTTACTGGAGTAAGACAGACCGTTCTGTCACCACTGTCGCCGCTGACAAGGCCGCTAGCCTGGCTCAGACTGAGCCGGTAATCCTCCAGTAAGAGCCGTTAAACCACCACAGCTGCGGCAGGCAAGCTGCCACCTGAAGCCAACTGGACTGTCTCATGCCACACACGTGGAAAACGCACACACACACACACACAAGAAGATATACATCATATATATATACATATATATATATAGACAAACCAACACACTGCTCTTTCTCTCTCATCCCGTCTCTTCTGCTTCTTAGCGTGTGTTTGTATCCACAGGATCAGCCTCATGATACATATAGAAGTGAGAGAGAGAGATAAAGAAAACTAGAGCAGAACAGAGTTCATGGTTCATGGTTTTTGTTGTGTTTTATGTGATAAAAACACCCATGAGGGAACTCACTGTGTCCTAATTGTGTGCGAGCGTGCATGTATGCATGTGTGTGTGTATGCGGGCAGTTTAAAGAGACACACAGAGAGAGAACGAAAGGCAAAATAAAAGGGTAGAGGGGTGAGATTAGGAGGATAAAGGCTTACCTGTTTATTTATTAATTTGTGTTAAACACACACACACACACTTGGATCTAGACCAGGAGTGCCAGCTTGCTATGAATAATCAGTGTGTGTGTGTGTGTGTGTGTGTGTGTGTGTGTGTGTGTGTGTGTGTGTGTGTGTGTGTGTGTGTGTGTGTGTGTGTGTGTGTGTGTGTGTGTGTGCGTGTGTGTGTGTGTGTGATAGAGAGAGAGAGGGATGGTTACCGCCTCGTGTAATCCCACTCAACAGGAAACATACACTCCTGGGACGGGACATTTTGTCTGGTGTGTGTGTCGGTGTGTGTCAGTGTGTGTGTGTTGGTGTGTGTTTGTGTGTGTGTGTGTGTGTGTGTGTGTGTGTCCCTCCCAGTGAAGTGGGGACACAGAGGGTACTTGTGTTTCTGAGTGAAGAAGGAAATGGCGGTATAAATAAAGGTTACAGAACACACACACACACACACAAACACATAACCTCAGCGTTTGTCTCGTTTCATTTTTTGTTTAAGCCAAACATTTCTGCATCGTTTGGCTTTTTATTGTAATTACAAACCGTGTCGAGTGCTTTAGTACAACGTAATTTTCACACTGGGAACAATATTGGGAGCAAATAAGTGTTTTGAACCTTTAATGTGAACTGGATGGATCTCCAAGCGCACAGCAAGTCGCAAATAAACAAAACACTGACTCCTTTTGGAGCTCATCTGTATTTTTGTGAATCTAATTGTACATTATGATTTCAGACCTTCTTGATTTTAAGGGGCGTAAGAGAACGTTTTTTTTAAAACATACTGTTGGCCTGTACCTCAGCATTTGATTCATTTCTGTGAAGAAAACTAAATGAAATTGTTATTTTTGGTTTGGTTTTAGTTTTATTTAAGTTAAAACAACCAAAGAGCCAATAGAACAATGGCCAAGCATCAGGGAGAAGAAAACACTGAATCTGTCAAAAAAAAAGAAGGCTATTAAGTATGTATGATTGTTAGAAATTAAAAATACAAATACACTCTACAGAGAATTGTATTAAAAGTTCCTAAAAATAATAAACTCATCTCTGATGCAATATTCACATGAAATATTCTGCTCAAAATCCATCCAAATCGCTCGTTTTACACAAACTTCTTGCAGTTATTGTGTTCATTATTTGGGTTAATCGTACAGTTGTTCTGTTCTGTTAGTGTTATGCATTGAATAGAATATGAAATATCCATAAAATATTTCACTTAGTCAGGGGTCGTCAGTTTACTCAATGATAGGACAAAAGGTTGAGAACCACCGATCTAGATTTTAACCTCTATATTCTCACCTTTGATTATTTTACCAGACAGAATATGGCCTGTAGATCATCTTACATTTTAATTTCTCTGCCAAAGTGTCTAATAGTTTAGACAAGTAATAGTACAGTATTTCCTTATTTAAATGCCCCTGAAATATACCATGGCTTCACCTTTATATGTACAACTTCTATCTGATGAAGATGCACTTAGTTATTTCAAGAAATACTCATTAGTCCCAGGAAACTCTGCTGTTTTTGAACAATAGATATTAGCATTTAGATTTGACCTGGTCTAAACAACAACATAAGACAGACAGACAGACAGACAGACAGACAGACAGACAGACAGAAAGGCTGTATGCATGCAAGACGAGTTCATCAGTCTCTGTTAGGAGACTTCTGGTAGTATTTGTGTCTCTAATTAGACGTGCTTAGTATCGGAGCTTGTTTGGAGCAGATAACAAATGAGTTGATTAATGAGCTGGTGAGACGTGATTGGCTAAATTGACAGCGGGATAATGTGTGATCATTTTATCAGCCAGCTAGTTAATCGGCTGGTCTGTTATTCAGTCAGTCATTCAGTCCAACATCCGGTTAGCTCGTCAATGAAACAGCCAACCAGTCACTCTTCATTGAGTCTGTTCACCACAGAGGTTTACTGAAATAGAGGGTGAATCATAGGTGAATCAGAGGTTCAGATGTATGTTGAGCTGAAGCGTAACTCAGGATGCTTTAATCACATGGTTGCCTAAAGAATACACACTGTACTGGTGAGCGTAATGATACAAAAAAAGCAGGAAATAATCCTTAAGACTTTCAATAAATCCAGTTTGATACTTTCATCAAGCTGGCCATGAAGGACAATGATGAGTCAGCCTACGGGAACACTGTGTCACAGCTGGCAGCGTGGAGTACAGATAACAACCTGGAGCTCAATGTCAACAAGACGCTGGAGATGGTCAAGGACCTCCGGAAACACCCACCTTCACATCCGCCACTACTCATCAACAACGCAGCTGTAAAGGTGGAGTCTGTTAAGTTTCTGGGTATTTTTGAAAACCGGACGTAGTCACAGTCCGTCTCTAGCTCTCCTTGTCAGTGCCGTTCTCTTTATACATCCATGGTCAGCTCCATCGGGGCCGTTTTAATGCATTTAACATAAATGTCAGTATATGGATGCTCTACAGTTGTAGTGTCGGCCCATTTGACCACGGAGATGAGAGGGACGGCCGGCTTGACCGAACAATACGATAACGTTTCCTGTCCATGACAGAGTAAGCATGCAGCTTTAGCCATGATGTCTAGCTCTGCTTTTCCTGGTATGTGTGAAACCCAAAGTGTTTCCATACTTTACTGTATGTGTAGTGTTTACCACTTTGGATGTAAAATGTGAGGGTGCAGGTCAGATCCACACGGACCCTCCACCGTTTTCTACTTTTTCGTTTCGGCTTGCGGCGGACAGCTGGTTTGATTCTGGCATTAAAAATTTGATTTACAAAAAGGTAAAAAAAAAAAAAAAACGCAATACATAGGTGAATCAATTATTTTTCCCACCCCTATTATGCAGTCCAAATCTATTGTGAAGACAAAACATATTTAAATCAGAACCTAAAAACTGAAAAAAAACTGTTTTTTAACTGCTCCTTAGAGGATTAATACAGAAAGAATGAAACTGCAAAACAAGGCCAGTTTAATGACTCTCTCTGCCTGCTGAAGAGCTATTTAAAAATATACACTTTATGAGATGAACGTGCTTTAAAATAAATTAAATATCACTTTTCATAGTTTTCAAATAGTATCAGCAACGCTAGTGTATTTGGTGACCTTGATAATAATAGACTAGAATGTATTCATAATGCAAATCTACATCCCTAATACTAGTAATACACATAATTCATGACACCGGAGGGGCAAGAGAGACAGACAGAGCCCACTCCCTCCTTCAGGCATGAGAACATCAGTGTTAAACATTAAAATCCTAGAAAAAACCTTAAACCCTCCCTTCATGCTCTTCCTAGCCCTCCTCCTCCTCCTTTCCTTGGCCCTCTAGATCCAACCTAGTCTCCTTGGCTATTTCTGGGCCAATTAAAGCTGTTCCTCTGCCCGGTTTCGGGATGGCCGAATGGAGTGGATGGCCTTCGGTATAATCCCAGAGAGAGGAGGGTTTAAGGATACATTCACAGCAGGTCATCGAGGAAAAGAGGGGGAGATAGACTGTCTGAGAGAGGTAGGTAGAGAAATAGAAATAGACAAATAAAAAGAACTCAGACCGCATAAACGTCTGCTATAGCAAGGCTGAAATGTGTTTTCTTTTTAATAATAGAAACTGTTCAGAAGTTTTGAATCTGCATTGCTAAAGTTTAAAGATGTACCTAAATCCAGTCTGGAAATATTAGGGCTTTTGTGCAAGACTGAACTTTGTAATGATCTCAAGTGAAAGTGAGTCATTTCTACAGAGATATTTAAATTAATCACAGAGTTTGGCATGTTGGGTGAAGCACGATAGCTGCTGTCATATGCAGGTATGGTCCGTTGCAAAATGCGAAAATGTGGTCAGCGCATTCTTGTGTTCTGGTTCCCTGGAGTCCACCAATCTCTCCACAAAAGGAGATTTTATTTGTCACATCCTGATTTGAAACAGATTCAAGTATGACTAATTGTATTGCTTTTTATATGGTAGCTGATCCAAAATAATGAGATAGACGTGTCTTTGTAGTAATAATTGAGCAGATGGACCTCGGACTGGACTCAGGTTTCTGAAGACTGAAAATGTCACTCAGGATTAGGGCTGTCGCAATAACCACAATATTGCTATACCGGGCTATTGACAAGCCAACTGCAGGCAAGCAACCGCCACAACCCCTATGTTCACATTTTGTCTTAATTCTTTGCAATGGTAGCACCACAGATTTACTTTATGCTACAAGCGGCAGCAGCGTGACGAGGCGCTGAGTGTCTATTATTCTGCGCCGAGCGCTGCGCGTTTGGTGTTTTTTTCTGGTCGCTGAGAGATGAAAAATGTTTAACTTTGGGTAAAATGGTGTGCCCATCACCGTCACTTTTTACCCAGCCGTCCAATCACAATGGAGGAGGGTCGGGACAAACTCCACAAAGACCGACCGTCACATCCTACATGTACAGTAGACCACAAGTGCTGAAGAACAACAACAATGGAGGAAAAATGAATCCTCTCTCCCTACATGCTTCAGCCTTCCTTCAACCAGAGCAAGTACTCCGACATTTTTACTTCTGCAGATATTCAACCAAAGTGTCTCAGCTGAAAAGAAAACTCTGCGCCTCGTTGCCTTTATGTATTCTGCATTTAACAATACAGAAGTATATTTGATTAGTTTTAAAACTGTCATCTTTGTAATTTAAAAAGCAATAATGTACGTAATAACAGCCTTACAATAAAGCATATTTATATAGCCCTAAAATCAGCATATATTAAAGTAATTTGCAAAAATATTAAAAAGGCAATAATATAGCATATCACGCTGTTGAGCCAATCATTATCACCGCAGGGGAAATGCTTTCAGACGCAACAGCCCTACTTAAGATTCACTCAGATCTGTGTTCAGACGTTCATCAGAAAGATTGGTCTGCAAAACTGAAATCTCGCAACAGAGTATAAAGTTTAGTGGTGACAACGGTGTCATCTCACGAACACAAGATCTGAATCGATACCAGAGCTGTCGTTAGCCAACTATTTGCTGAGCCTTTAATATGTTTCTGTCAGCTGCACGCTTATTAGCATCCGCCAAGATTCTAGAGGTCCATAAAAATAATCCGTTTCCCGGGAGAGACTCCCAGGTGATGATTCTTTAGCCCTCTTTAATATCTTAGATGGAGATGCAATCGATCCACAATCCCGTTCGGAGTGCTGAGGTGAGGATCTTCCCACAGTGAGACCACGATGTGTTATATAAAGCAGATTAATATCGCTGCCATATTCAGACTTCCAATAATGATTTCTCAACCTAATTTACAAGACGCTCTGCTGCACTAAATGTGTTTGGTTGCTACAGTGGCATAAAGTTTGCATGTCTGTCTGCCTCAGGGATGTCTGTGTGTGTTTTTGCAGGTAAAGGGGAGTATGTGTGTGTGTGTGTGTGTGTGTGTGTGTGTGTGTGTGTGTGTGTGTGTGTGTGTGTGTGTGTGTGTGTGTGTGTGTCTGTGTGTGTGTGTGTGTGTGTGTGTGTGTGTGAGGTAGGAAGGAAGACAGCAAAATACCGTTTAAGAGAGACAGACAGCCTTACATGGAAAAACAGCAATAAATGGAAAACTGTGTGTGGGTTTATGTGCACAAAGTCATTTGATTCAATGTCAAACACACATGCATCGTAAAATAAGTCTTGTGATGATGGAAAAGCAGACCGAAAATGACAGATAACAAGTTGAAAGTAAATTCACCACATATAGATTTTCATTAAAAAAAAACACAAAATGCATGCTAATACTAATTCCATGCCTCAGTGGGTAATGTGTTTTTTGCCATATCTGCATTCTGCATGCTGGTTCCAGCAGAAGCAAGCATGTGAAAAATCATGTTTCTCATTGGTGCTGTTCCCTCCCCTTCAATTTCATGCAAATATGCACATCCTGTTCAGCTCAGTATGTGACCAAATGTGGATGCAACTACCATGTAAACCCACATACAACAACACACTTACAGGCAGACAAAAAGCATATACATGGATATGAACACATGCATATTGCTTAAAGGTACTATTGATAACATTCAGCCACTAGATGTCGCATTTTCCCTCCCACGTTCCATTGCATTCACTTCACAACAAGTTGTTGCCAGGCACTTACCGTCAATCTCAACCATTTATCTCTTTTGTCCACACTAACTGACGACCCAGAGATACCACGTGATACCAACGTCGTTTTACTATTGGCTCATGAGCCTTGTTAGGAGTGGGAACCAAACGTCAGATATCTTCCACAGATATAAATGAAAATGAAGAAAAAAAAACAGTTATTAATTTCCATTTTTTTAAACAAAAAAAGTCTGGAAAAAAAGATCTGAAAAATGTCTAAAGAAAAAGTCTGGAAAAAAAAGATCTGAAAAATGTCTGAAAATAAAGTCTGAAAAAAAAGATCTGAAAAATGTCGGACAAAAAAAGTCTGAAAGAAAAGATCTGAAAAATGTCTGAATAAAAAGTCTAAAAAAAAAGATCTGAAAAATGTCTGAAAAAAAAGATCTGAAAAATGTCTAAAAAAAAAAAAGATCTGAAAAATTTCGGACAAAAAAAGTCTGAAAAAAGTCTGGAAAAAAAAGATCTGAAAAATGTCCGAAAAAAGATCTGAAAAAAAAGATCTGAAAAATGTCCGAAAAAAGATCTGAAAAAAAAGATCTGAAAAATGTTGGACAAAAAAGATCTGAAAAATGTTGGACAAAAAACGTCTGAAAAAAAAGATCTGAGAAATGTTTAAAAAAAAAGTCTGAAAAAAAAGATCTGAAAAATGTCGGACAAAAAAGTCTGAAAAAAAAGATCTGAAAAATGTCTGTAAAAAAAGATCTGAAAAATGTCTGAAAAAAAAGTCTGAAAAAAAAGATCTGAAAAATGTTGGACAAAAAACGTCTGAAAAAAAATATCTGAAAAATGTCTAAAAAAAAAGTCTGAAAAAAAATATCTGAAAAAAGTCTGAAAAAAAAGTCTGAAAAAAAATATCTGAAAAATGTCTGAAAAAAAAGATCTTAATGTATAAAAAAAAAGTCTGAAAAAAAATATCTGAAAAATGTCTGAAAATAAAGATCTGAAAAATGTCTAAAAAAAAAGTCTGAATAAAAAAAAATATCTGAAAAATGTCTGAAAATAAAGTCCGAAAAAAAATATCTGGAAAATGTCGGACAAAAAAAATCTGAAAAAAAAGATCTGAAAAATATCTGAAAAAAATGTCCGAAAAAAAAGATCTGAAAAATGTCGGACAAAAAAAGTCTGAAAAAAAAGATCTGAAAAATGTCTGAAAAAAAAGATCTGAAAAAAGTCTGAAAAAAAAGATCTGAAAAAAAAAAGATCTGAAAAAAGTCTGAAAATAAAGTCTGAAAAAAAAAGATCTGAAAAATGTCTGAAAATAAAATCTGAAAAAAAAGATCTGAAAAATGTCGGACAAAAAAAATCTGAAAAAAAAGATCTGAAAAAAGTCTGAAAAAAATGTCCGAAAAAAAAGATCTGGAAAATGTCTGAAAAAAAAGATCTGAAAAAAGTCTGAAAAAAAAGTTCTGAAAAATGTCTAAAAAAAAAGTCTGAAAAAAAAAAGATCTGAAAATAAAGTCTGAAAAAAAAGATCTGAAAAATGTCGGACAAAAAAAGTCTGAAAAGTCTGGGATATTTTCTAGTAAGCTCACCCACTTGTGGGTCAACACGCGCATCACTATAAAGTTGTGTTATTATGGTAACGATGGCCTATGAACGAGATGAATGGCGTTACCACGGTTTTGCACTGGGGCGGCTCACGTTACCGCAGTCTTGGAAAGGGAGGAGTGAGCGGAGGGGTACTCGGTTGCAATCTGCAAAACACCACCAGATCCCGCACCAAATCCTACACACTGTACCTTTAAGTAACATTAAGCCTTTAAGTTTTTTCAATGAAACAACTTCTGTAAATAGGCTGTAGTGACTTGACGAGGCCAGAACACATCAGAAACAGGACACTAAAAGACGGCAAAGGACAGAGTAGATGAGACAAGACCAGAATAGGATAGAACGTGCATGTGTGTCCATACTGGAAGAATAAACTGGCCTGTGTGTGTGGAATACAAACACTTGGTTCTATACCTGGGTATGTGTTTGTGTATGTACACAGTGTGAGCAAATGTAAAGTGTGTACTGTGTGTTTAGTCAGAGGGTCAATATCAAGAGTCGAGCCTTATCCCTGTGTAATCCAGCTACCTCGATAAAGGTGTTCTCCTATCTGTGTGTGTATGCATGTGAAAGTGTGTATACACATGTGCGTTAAGGACACACACTTTATCCCTGTGTAATCCACTGACCCTGATAAACAGAAATGGAAAACGATATCTCAAATAGGTTTGTGTGCATTATGAATTCTTAATATTTTTTTCCCCAGTTACATCTCCTTGAGAAAGTGATCGCAATCAAGGACGCCGATCGATGCTGATGTGGGCTAACGGACTGAAGCGTGGGAAAAACCAACATGATTCTCTCCATGCACTGCGCTCTTAATAATTAACACATTCTCAGACTACTGAGTAGGAAGTGATCGTCATCTTGAACGTCTTCAGGGCCCATTTCTTACATTTATGCTCAGCAAATTTCTTGCTTTTGCATTGGGTTTATGTTTTTATGTAGATCAATAGGTAAAACATTACAGATTACTCTCTAATATTGTTAGATGTTACATAGAGTGCTACAGGAATGAGTCCTAAAACCTGGAAGCGAGTTAGCATTTTAACACTTTCAGTTTTTGTCGAGGAAACCCGTGCAATTCTAACTTCCTGGTTGGCCTACAAAAATACGTCATCTCTGCACCACTCTACACAAATCTGGCTGAGAAAATGCAATTTCTCCCTCTTAACAGTGAACTATTAAACCGTTTACCTCAACTATTTAAGTCAACATAATCACAAATTGGCAAAATATGATCTCTCTTTGTGGATTCAAATCCTTGTTGCTGAAACTGGGTGCTCTCTCTCTTCTGGCTGCCGATGGGAGTATTTTAGGGTCTCTTTGGTTTTGGATTGGTCTTAGTTATTATTGGGATTTTAGATCGCTCTTGGGTTGTTGCCTGCAATGCCACTAGCAATACACTGGCATTATAATTTTTAGTTGGTGGTTGTGGTTAAATGTACAGTTGATGTTTGGTTGTTACTGTTGTTTTGTATTCAGGTTACTGTTGACATCTTCTGTTGCAGTGTGAAGTGCACGAACGACCCTAATCCATGGTACTGCAGTCATGTGATTTTTATTTTTGTATCATATAACAGTGCAAATTTCAGTCATTATTAAGACCGTGAACTACTTTTTCTGGGTAACTTTTGTTAACAAAACTATATTTCTCTCCAGGGAACTGTGGCTTTGCTGTAGTTCTTCCATTGTGAAGTAACTGGCAGCTTACTTTCAAAGTTTCCTCTTCAACGCTGCGTTCTCTCTCCTTCCTTACCACGCCGGTTTTTGTCTTCTCCCATGCCATTCATCCATCCATCCATCCACCTGTGTGTCTGTTTCCGTCTGGATCCCTTGGATGGATCCAGCTGTATCCGTCTGTCAAATGTGAAATCTCAGAAGCCACTGATCCGATTTTGACAAAACTGGAAAGGGCGCCACATTCTTGTGTAAGGTGTAAAATGTACCTTAAAAGCAGCTGGTGAGGTGGATACAGACACTACATTGTATTGTATATTTGATTGTACTGTAGTCGACATATTAACAGCTTTGTCAAGTTAACTAACACATGGATCAGTGGAAAGCAGCTCAAAACATTTAAAAAGTCAAAAGTACATTATGAGGATACCGGATGAAGAATGATGGTTTATAGATCCATCCCACACAGCAGTCCACCCATTTCCTGTACATGTATGCTCCTGTAGCCTATATGCATGGGCGGCACCAGGAATTTTTTACAGTAGTAGCTTAGTAGTCGCTATATGATTGCAAAGAGTTGCTTGTCAATTTTCAAATTAAATAAACAAAGGTGTCCTAGGCCAGTGATTCCCAAGGAGGGGTCCAGGGGTCCTTGAGGGGTTCAGGGGGTCTCGAACAAAAAGGGGAATCATTTACTTTCACTATTATTCCATCCGTAACTAAAGGCCTTTGCAAACCAAGTCTGTATTTTTCATACGAAATTGTTGCACGTTAAAAAATAAATCTGCCCTCACGTTGTGTCAAGTTTGAATATCTGCGTTTTTTCGCATCCGTCAGAAGCCAAAAGAGGGTTGTTTGACCTCTCAGAGCCACTGTCCGTGCAAACGTCATCATCCAATATGGCATCTGATTAACAAGTGAAAGGTTTCTGTGCGTAACGATTTTTAACAACAAAAAAACACGCAAATGACAAATACATACTTGGTGTTTAATGGCCTAAACACAATAACAGAATGACTATTTTAGTCATGAGTTTCATACACTTTCTGTAATAAAACATCTAATAGCAAAAATCCTATCAGATTGGAGATCTGGGACACCACCGGCCTAGGCTACAATACAAGGTATGAATGGGCCTAGCGCCTGTGCATTTTGTCATTATCAACACAACAGCTACAGCGTTACTACAGCCTACCACTACACATGTACAGACATTTAAACTATTCATCCAGATCATTAACCAATGGACGTCTGGAGGAAAATCTGCAGAATTTAGCAGAGTGGTTTTTGGCTTGTTGCAGATCGGAAAGCGAAGAGCACACGGTGTAGAACAAAGACAATCTGGCAGGGCAACAGGGGAAACGAGGGAGCATATAAACAGGGTGGACTAATGGCAAAATCAGGGGCAGGTGAGGATAATGAAGGAGGCGGGAAAAGTGCGCGCACACACACACTTACAAACTGATTTTTCGAGAGTGAAAGTGTGATTGTTTGGCTAGTAAAACTGCCAACATGCATCCCACTCATTAACTATTTTTCATAGATCTAATCCCAATATGTGAGAAAAAAAAAACTGCAACACATTCGAACCAATCAGTCACTCACTTTCCACTCACACTGAGATTCTGCTGTCACTTATGAGAGCTAGGATTTTTTTCAGGGAGTTAAACTGACGCGCTTAGAAAGTCAATGATGTCTTCAGGAGGCGGGGAGGAGACTCGCTGCAAACACACACACACATAAACACACACACACACACACATAAACACACACACAGTGCACTCAAAGAACACAAATCAAGCTGTGACAGAGAGAGAGTTGAGCATCGGTTGTCTTGACAAAGCAGGGAGCCACCTACAGCTGAACAATCCCACAGAAAAAGACTGAGGAGATTGACGGGTGGAATTGGAGAAAAATCAAAATGTTCATGGCGTTCAGCCCGTATGGCTTATATTTGTGACTTCAAATATGATTCATCTCCTTCTCATTTCTCTCTTGGTTCGCCTTCTTGTTTCGCGCCATCTTGCTTCACCTGTCTCCAGCTGGTTATTAGGCTTCCTTTCTTTCTTTCTCACACTGCTTTTTTGCTATTTCTCCTGATCCTCTCTCTTTTCTTCCACGTCTGCAGCTCCCGGCTCGTCGCCTCTCTGCGGCAGTTTGATGAAAGCAGACGGAGAATTTAGGTACATCAGATGGTGCTGTTTCCATGTGCTCGTTTTTAGCAGCGAAAGGTGCGTCTTTTTCTGTCTAAAAGTGCAGAATTGTGACTCAACCAAAAATATATCTTCATAAAACAAAAAGGAGAACTCGATATAAATCCAATCATTTGGGATTTATTTGAGTATCAGTTCTAAATGACACCTGAAGAGGAAATAAAGATCTTCATGAATACCTGAGCAAAATGGGACAGTCACAATTGTATTTTTCTTTACAATGTGCTCTAAACATCATTTATTTATATGAGGATTTGAGTGAATCTATTTCAACAAATTACTGAAGGTTGTTTCAGTTGGCGAAGTAGGTCAGACTGACTCCTGCCGACTGTTCTTTCAGTTCTCTGGGAGGTTTTCATAAGTTGAAATGTGACTTATTTTCAATCAGAGCGTTAAGTATTGGTAATTTGCACAAAACATGACAGTAAGTGCGGATATGGGTGGTACTAAAAATGACAGAGGACAACTGCAAAGACCCCAGAATAATAACACTGTTCCACATGCAACTAAAATAACTAAAAGTGATGCAAGCGTCCTCCACTCATCGCATCTTAAGAGAGCTGAATAGAAACTCTTGAAAAGTGTAGTCTGATTCCTCAGACGATTGTTCGCTTAAGAGCCCTTATGGGGATACGTTGATGTGTTTCACTTAAATAAAATACTTTTCTCCGTCACTCTCAGGTGAGAGTGAGAAAATGTTATTGTTCAGATGCCCTGAAATTTCTTTAATTTTCAAAAAGATACTGCTGGACTCAAGTTAAAGGTGCTCAATATGATATCCAGAGCATTAATATAGCAGCAAACAACTATTTACTATGTAAAGATATAGAGGAGTAATGTCTACCTGAGCAGAGAATGAAGTCACTCTCCTTCTGTGTGTGTTGTAATCTGAGCTTCTCCCTGCTTTGTTGACATCGCTGGGCCAGTCTCACATGCTTTTTAGTGCATATTCATGCATGTGAGCGTGTCCCAAACCCCAATTTTCGTAGTGGCCAAACGGCGGTACCACAACTTTCGTGTCCGTTACATGATGCCATTGGGCCCAAAAAGCCTTTTTCCTATAGACTTACATTGGGAAACAGACGTCTGTAACTCAGCAGATAATATTTTTTGAGGTGATTCAACTTCCCAGTAAGAATACTTGAATAGCCCTTATTTAAATTGTTAGGTCCTAAAAGTTGTAAAATGCACTAACAGCTGAATCCAGAGTTATTTCCCTTCTTCCATTCATGTGAATGAAACCCAGACTGAGGCTGGAGTGAGGGCTGGGAGGCGGGGTTAGCAAGCCGTGACGGTTGTGACCCCGTGACCGAGCCATGTGGCCGAACGGACGCTACTGCGCCTGCTCCTTGAGCCCAATGGATGCAGCAGATTGCCTGAAGATCTGGGTACTTTTCCACTCGGAAATGAAAGAAGACAAGTAAAATGTGTAAGATAAACAACTTTTAATGGCTCAGTTAAAACAGGTAAATGCATCACTCAGAGGAAGACAAAAAGTCGGGTTCTGTAAGATACAGCCAGTCAGAACAGGTAACCTGAACAAAAGGCCAAGTAGGCACAAAGTCCAAAAAGGCTTTTAAAGGGTCACAACAAGACAGCCAGATAAGCAGGAACAAGGAGGCTGTGATGCTGAGGCAGAAAGAGGGCCGGCTGTACACTGAGGGGTTGATGAGGGAATTGATAGGTGGGTGTGGAGGTCAGGTGATGATGAGAGGCAGTAAACACTGAACGACATGACGGGAATAGCGGGTTAGGAATTACACAGAGGTGATGGCTGGCAGACAAATAGTAAAGGTAAAAGGTGCAGAACTTATGCCTGAAATATGCAAGAATGTACCTTAAAGGGAGATTTGTTAAGTATTTAATCCTCTTATCAACATGGGAGTGGGCAAATATGCTGCTTTATGCAAATGTATGTATATATTTATTATTGTAAATCAATTCACAACACAAAACACTGACAAATATTGTCCAGAAACCCTCACAGGTACTGCATTTAGCATCAAATAATATGCTCAAATCATAACATGGCAAACTGAAGCCCAACAGGCAACAACAGCTGTCAGTGTGTCAGTGTGCTGACTTGACTATGACTTGCCCCAAACTGCATGTGATTATCATAAAGTGGGCATGTCTGTAAAGGGGAGACTCGTGGGTACCCATAGAACCCATTTTCATTCACATAACTTGAGGTCAGAGGTCAAGGGACCCCTTTGAAAATGGCCATAACAGTTTTTCCTCACCAAAATGTAGCGCAAGTTTGGAGCGTTATTTATCCCCCTTCCCGACAAGCATTAGCTTTAAAACTGAGCCCACTACAACCTAAAGATCACAAGTTTCGTTAATGAAATTAGTGGCGTTAAAATAAATTTGCGTTAACACGATATTATCACGTTAACTTTGACAGCCCTAATATAGCATGTTATTCATATTTACACTTGACATGGTCTTTTGTGATTCACATTAATATAATGAAGATGTTGAGCTGCAATTAAGGAGCAAAGTGCAGCAGCGATGTGGGAAGTTGCACCTTGACTTTGTATTCTCACATTAAAATACTGAACCAGACTTCACAGACAACAGACTTATCGAATTTAGTTTTGCACTTAAAAAGCATTATCATTTTGGAAACAAAATCAACTTATGTTTTCACATATTGACGTTCACAGATTAGTATTGTCTCTGTTACCTGACATCCTTTGCTCTGCATCGGAAGAAAAAATCTAATTACCCTCAAGGTTTTAAATTCTTAGGATTATTGTATTTTATTATATGTAAAATACTACTACTCCATACTTGACATATGGAAGCTTACACTTAGTGTACATGGGCACAAAAACAATGTGAAATTTATCTTGATCTGATCTCTAATCTTGGTTCTTCACACAGTTTTCACACTACGTCATGCTTCACACAAATGTGTTAGTGATGCTCTACTGATTCAATTGTGCATCATCACAACAGTTAAGTTAAAATCCTTGTAATTCTGGACTAAAATCATAGTGACATGAATTTACATAGTAGCAGCTTCAAGTGACACACACCAACGTAATGTTCCCCTCTGCTGTCATGTCCAGAGGTTGCAGTTATTGATTCGTTTCCTGTCTCAGGATGTTCCATACATCGCTCTGATCCATAATGTCGGCCGGGACAAACCCAGCAGGCACCACTCCATCAATATTTGTCTGTCATGCTTTTCATCTGCATCTTCCTCCTCCTCTTGTCTTTTTTTTAAACCTTTTATATTTCACATTGACATTCTGAACAAATGGATGAGGCGGTGACAACAGCGTAAAGAGGGTTAAACCATATATATACTGTATGTGAAGTCTGACCCCTTCATCGCAGCTTGATGTACAACTCTCTCTTCACACACTCTGTCATATTCATTCACGTCTGGGAGCTCTGTGGTACAAAATAAATCTGGTCTGGTTGGCTTTTGAACAGTTTGGGGTCAGAGACCGTATCAAAGCCGTACATAAGCTGACGTTAAAGATAAAGAAATGCCAACTCATGAACCCCAAGTGTACTGTTCACGTGCAATTAATCAACTTTGACAACCAGAGATTTATTTTTCTAGTCACACTGCAAAAGTCTTCATCTTATCAAGTCATATCGGTCGATAAATCACTCCTCAAAACTGCAATAAGACCATTTTAATCCAGCTCTGTGCTACTTTATTTTAGAAAATGTTTGAAACACTGTATATTAAAATGTTAAAAGTTTAAATATTCTTTGTTTGGACTTAGTTAAAGACAGAAACATTTTGATAAGAAGGAGATTTTACAGTGTAATCAATCATTTTAAGAGGCCTTTAATTATTATTTGCACACATGCAAAAGCATGGAACTAGATAATAAGGCTTATACATGAGACCTCCCCTCAAAATCAACTTAAAAACGAAAAAAAGGTACTAAACTAATAAATACAACAAATAAAAATACAAAGAAATTGAATGACAATAAGAAACAGTTCATCAATAACCATGTAAAAACAAAAAATACAAATAAATAAAAAATAATGAAGTAGACATAATCAAGAACTAATTAAACATCATGAATTACATATTAATTATATACAGTATATATTTTCTTGAATTTGTTTAACTTATCTTATTTGAAAAGTCCACATCATCAGTGAATAGGACACTGATGCATGGACACAGAAGATTGCATTGTGTAGCTCACAGGTTGTTTTTTTGCAGATAAACAGTCATGGACTCTGCATAAAGTTTCCCAGACAATATCTGTCAAATTTAAGGCATAAACTCATTTATACATGCAGCACAACTTTAATGTTTTAGTCGCAATTGTCATTCCAGAGGACACAAAAACACTGATTCCCTCTGCTGCGACAGAAGAATCTAAAAATGTACCGGAGCAATTTGCACATCTGCTCGGCACAATTTGGGCCGCTCTACACAGGCACGAGTCTCAGTACAGATTATTTTCCATTTAGCTGCTTCTCGTGTAAAACTCAATTGAATGACCGACCACATAAAGCAAATTTAAATGAATCTGCGTGAGGGGGAAATTAAAGAATTACTATTAGAGATACAGGAGTGGGGGGAAGAGCGAGTTATCTCAAACAAGTTGTTGACAGTGAACAGAAAATAAAAGCCACTGTCAGTGTGTTCCTCCGAGGATCAGATTGAAAAGGAAACACAAAGCTACTTTATTTTGATCACTGAATATCTAAACAGTTATATAAAATGCATCTCTCTCTCTGGTTCTAATTGCTCCCTCTGGTTTTTTGTTCTGTATAAATTACACATACAGTAGCCTAATCAGTTACACATAATCAGCATGTATTTCCAAACATTATTCACATTAGTGACTGTAAAATCAAATTAACACAATTTCTGAAGAGCAACACTTGTTTTAAATGTAGGCTACATTTATTGGCTGAGCAAAATTTAAAGTGTACACATCAATCTAACTGAAACATTAAAATCACATGTCCTTAAACCTTCCATATTTTAAAAGGATAGCAAAACAAGTGAGATAAAGATATATATAAAAAAAACAAGATTGAGAGTGTACAGCCATGCCAGCAGTGTGAGGCTGTGTTTAGACCAGTGCGCTACCTCCGGGTCTGAGAAGTGAAGCCAATGTTGAAGTGTCTTAAACTCGCATTCTTTCTAACAGCCAGCAGGGGGCGACTCCTCTGGTTACAAAAAGAAGTCAGATTGTATAGAAATCTATGAGGAAATGAGCCTACTTCTCACTTGATTTATTACCTCAGTAAACATTGTAAACATGACCTTTTGGTAGTCGCTAGTTTCAAGTCTTCTTCAATACAGCATGATGTTCATTTAGTAAATTATGGTCCCATTTAGAGTCAAATAGACCATAAAGCAGGGGATGCTTTAGGGCGGGGCTACCTTGTGATTGACAGGTTGCTACCACGGCGTTGTCTGGTCTGGGAGTTGTCCGTGTTTTCGTCGTAGAGCTTTAACTCTTTCAGTGTTTTCAGCTCATGAAAGTTGATTTTAACATTTTGGTCGGCTAAAAATGTCTTATTCAGTGTTCGGTTGTACTTAGCTCCACCTTCTTGTGTCACTTCTGGTTGCAAAAAAAACAAGATGGCAACAGCCAAAATGGCGGGCTGCAGTCCACCTCAATTATCCTCATCACCCTTGTACTTTTACTTTTGCCAATGACTGACTGACTGATAGAATGATTGTAAATCAATACTGAGTTAGTTTTGATTATTATTCAATTATCCTCATCACCCTCATTACGCTTCTCCTGGGTGTCAAGCGTGTAGGAGAACTACGGTGGCCGACGTGAAAACGTGAAAGGCTCTTTCTAGTGCCAGTGTTTGGTTTATCCGTTCTGGGTAGGGACATGGAAGATGGGTTACAATAGGAGGCCCTGTTTTACAGGACAACACACCCTGGCTTCAAACACCACTTGAGAAAGAAACAGACACTATGTCCAACTCTTTTCTAGTTTGTATGTAATCTGTTTGTGCTTGCGCTGTGTTTTTAATAGCATAATAAAGTCGCTAATGACACTTTCTAGTCTGACGAGTTACACAATAAATTCACCTTTGGGGAGACAATCACATTCCAATCTAGTTTATAAATTAAATTTCTTCAGTAGTATGGAAGGAAAACATTTACATAACCACCACGGGTCAATTTATACCATAATAACTGAGAATAAACAGTCCATCATTAGTCTGTGCAGTTTCAATTTACATTTTAAATTGACTGCACTGAGAGTGAATTAACCGTCAACCCTTGTAAGTACACAGTGTACCAATCAAGCCGTTAACAAAGTCATTTTCTGGTTTGTTATGAGACTACTGGGATGAATCATGCGACAACAGACAGCCTCTCTGGGGGACTGCGTGGCACTTACCATTCATGTTCATCAGATGGTTATTATTTGTGAATTTGGTAAACACTTCAGCGTTTCATTTGACAACATTCCTACATTCAGCCCACACTGCTAATTTCTGCAGCTCTCCCTTCTCTCTCTTCTATGAACTGACAGGATGCCAGCAAAACATTTTGTCATGTATAAATGACTGAAGGTAGGAATAAATCAAATAATTACACACTAGATTAGTGAGAGTTTTTTTTACACTGATGAGGAACTGGACTCCAACCAAGTCTCATTTTTTCTATTTTAATATTTTCCTCACGGTTCTGTTTTGAAGTTTGGCTGAGTGGCAGGTCTGAGCGTTCACACTTATAAAGGTTGCAGGGAGTTTTAAAACTGCCAAGTTTATTTCCAAAGCAGACGTCTGTCAAAATGACTGGCTTCTACGCACTCACCAAACACACACACACACACACACACACACACACACACACGCACACGCACACAGAGAGACAATTACTCAAACACAGATGATCTAGTGATTGCATGTTAATAGGCTGCTGATGGGGTTGAAACCCAAAAGTGAAGCAGACAAAGAAGCAAGGAAAGAATATCAGTCAAAATGTTCTTGTTTAAAGGGCAATCTCGAGGATTTTCAATTATATAAATGTTTGTGAATCGTTATCTATCGCCGAAGGAGGTAACAAAATGGAGATTGAGCCTATGGCCCACCGATAATATAAAGTATTCTCTCTCTCTAGCGCCAGTGTTTGGTTTAAAGCTGCCTTGCCTTGTCCGTTCTGGGCTACTGTAGAATCATGGCTGTTGGTGAGCGTCTGTCGGCCTAGTTTTTGTGGTGTGCCCCGCACCGTGTTGAAGTTTTTTCGGCCGATTCAGCATGTTGAATCGGCGACGGAGCCCGTCGGTGAGAGAATTCACTCTGATTGGCTGTTCAGCTTAAAGGAATCAATGCACGAGAAGAGAAACGGAAGAGAGGTTTCCCTTTTTGAATGATGAATACAGACTACCACCGCCCGCTGGTGTGGAGAGTTGTTTCCTCTCACTCAGACGCCGAATGTACGTGGTAACTGGCCATCAGCTGTAGTCTTTGCGGTTGGTTCGAGTGCAGCTTTTTGGCCAAGACAAAGTAGACGTGAGGCGACTCAACAGTTGCCTTTGTCGCTGCTCGTTCTCTGATGTCGGTTTGGTGCGTCTGGGCCTTTACATGCGAGCTGTGTCCAGGCAGCATGGGATAAAGGGTCTCCCAGTTAATCTCAGGAAAACAATGAGGATGCTCATGGTGTAAATCTCCAACGAGTATTAAAGGCTGAAGTTTTGGAACACAAAGTTGTTTGTTTTGAGCTTTCGCTCTCAGACTGGCTTTACTTTATTGGGTAGCTGACAGTTGTCAACCAGGAAACAAAATCTCTGTTGATACACGACTCAAGTGGTTTCTTATGCAAATATCCCCCTGAAAAACTCTGACTGAACATAGCCAAAAAAGGAGTTCACATCCATTCACGGCTCTGTCAACATCCAACATAAACTAGAGACTGACCATTATTATGATGTGTAAAAGAGCAAATGATCGACTGTAGAAAGACACGCGTCACAATCTGATTCAATCAACTTTCTTGCAGCAACAAAACAAGTAAAAATTACATTATAGATTCACTAAAGGCGGATATGAAAGAACCAAATACATCTTATTATTTACATGTGACACACCCAGAATAATGTTTGCAAACCCTTGGCCTAGTATTAAAAAGCAGAAGAAAAACTGCCTGACCTGCATTCACACTACAGAATGGAACAGTAGATCTGCCACGTTTCACCAGATTTCAATATGATCAACGTCACATACAGTAAACAGTACTAAAGTGCAAAGTGTACAATTATGATCTCCGTCTCTTTAATAGAGAGCCGATGCATCTTTGGGACTTTAAATGAACCCTGTGGAGTTCTGTTAACATTAGTGTTTCTCACCAGACGCCTAAAAAACAAGTCAGCAGTAGAAAAGCTGATTTATTTTTACTTGAAACCTGCATTGTTTACATCCGTGTTCGCCGGTTGCAGTTGTCTTCGCCCCTGCATTTTGCTGGTGCATTGCTACTTCTCAATCAGTGGAATAGTGTGACACCATTGGCAGGAATATGTACCCCGTCACCCGCAAGCTCATGCACACGCACAAGATACACTCAAAACGGGGACCCACTTTTCTAAATATTAATCCACAGCGCTACAAGTGGACCCAAACTCCACAGGGTACCTTTAAAGAGGAAATGTATTATATCTAAGCAGTAGTGAATATGACATTAAAGGTGAACTGCAGAGTTTTCTCAGTTGATTTGTCTACATTAATACCTAATTAAACATGTTTAAAATAATCCAGAAACAAGCGGCCAAAACTTAATCAAAAGTCAAATAGGAAAAAACAGCCTCGTAAGAAAAATGCTACCTCTACATCAGTATAAAATGCTTCTGTTGGCTTAATTTATCTCCAAAAAATCAAATGCTTCTTTGACATTTATATCTGTAATTGTCACACAATTAACATTCTGGTCATCTTTTTTATATCACGCATTGTGCGGGTTACCTTCTAAACCTTCTGATTTTTGTTATTGTATATTGATCCATGTTGCTCATGTCGTACTACTGGTGACCAAACCACTGCAGTTCATCTTTAAAAGCATGAATTAGCCTTGAGGCTTTGCCACACAGCATGAGAAGTTAAGAGAACACAGTTGTCTTAGAATAACATTGAACATAGATATGGAACTAATAAATACAGGCTTTTGTGGTGAAATCAACCTTCAGATCACACTTGACCTCAGCGGACTTGTTTGTACGATAGCTTGATAAATGAGGGGCAATTTGACAAAAAAAACGTTTGCTTGTTGAGAGCTTCATTAATTCATGCCTTGATGTCTTGGGCGGAATGAAATAGAGTCATTTTTTACAAAGTCAAATGATTGTTGGGATTTGAGCAATTATTTTGTTATGTCGGGAAAAGTTTTCTCTGGAATCTCTGGTTCATTTAATCAAACTACAACTTCCTGACATGTTACTAAATAAATCTAAATCTGAGACTCACTTTGGCTAACAGGTTCGGTTCACTATCTTCAAATGCATAATTAACGTAATTTCACAGTCCAAAATATATATATATATTCGTAAATATACATTTGATAAAGCAACACACACCACATAACAATGACATGGTGATATGAGCCGAAGCTGAGGCGTTAATCCCAGGTGTTTGTTTATCTGCACACTCCCATGGGTTCCCAGTGTGGGACCCACTCAGAACCGACACCGGGGGTTAAAGCAGAGAGATACGGCTCTTCACTGGCCGATAGCGATCAGAACGTGAAGCCAGAGCAAACGCTTGTCGCTAAATTACAATTCTCCCTTATTGGTGGCTTCAGAGCATGAGCTGTGAACGTCATATTATATCCAAAGCTGAATTAACTTGCACAACATGGTAGACGACAGTAAGAGCAGCTGCTTGATCACTTGATAGAAAGCCAATGGAGCAGTCTCTCGTCTGCCTTATACCTTAGAGTTATTATTATATTTACATATTATTTGTACCATATTTTCCTTTCTTATGCCCTGTACAAGGCTCAAGGTGCCTTTGTAAACTCACCCTGTTCCTGTAAATTAGAATAATATTAAATTAATTTAAAAACTAGACTGAATTCGTTGGTTCTCTCTTGCAGGTCCTCTCTCCGGCTCACTGAAGCCTCATCATCTCTTAATAGTTTTGCAGTTCAGGAATGTTCTTGTAGAGGTCCAGCGAATCCGGGTTGGAGAAAGCACCTCGTTGCGCCACCTCCCGGCCAGCAATCACCTGTTTCACCGCCACCTCCACCTTCTTACCGCTGATGGTGTACTGCAGGGGAGAAGAAGAAGAAAAGGGGCGTCATTCAAGCAAGAACCGACTTTTACAGGATAATCTGACAGGTTTATTCTAGGGCTGTCAAAGTTAACGAGATATTAACGCGTTAGCGCAAATTTGTTTTAACACCACTAATTTCTTTAACGCATTAACGCAACATGCGATTTTTAGGTTCTTAGGCAATTTTAAAGCTAGAGTGAAGACACTGGTATCATATGAAACTAGAGAACCTAAAAAAATCCATTGGTACCAACCATGTCATACTGGCTTTTCAGGAAGGGCTCAATTTCGGCGAGGAATTTTCAAAGGGGTCCCTTGACCTCTGACCTCAAGATATGTGAATGAAAATGGGTTTTATGGGTACCCACTAGTCTCCCCTTTACAGACATGCCCACTTTATGATAATCACATGCAGTTTGGGGCAAGTCATAGTCAAGTCTTGAGTTTGAGTTTGCCCTGTTATGATTTGAGCATATTTGTTATGCTAAATGCAGTACCTGTGAGGGTTTCTGGACAATATTTGTCATTGCTTTGTGTTGTTAATTGATTTCCAATAATACATATATACTTACATTTGCATGAAGCAGCATATTTGCCCACTCCCATGTTAATTAGAGTATTAAATACTTGACAAATCTCCCTTTAAGATACATTTTGAACAGATAAAAACTGCGATTAATCACGATTAGCTATGGACAATCATGCGATTAATCGTGATTAAATATTAGAATCAACTGACAGCCCTAGTTTATTCATATTTCTCTTACAGGAATGTCTCTGGTCTCCATCAGCAGGGCGGGGATGTGTCGGGCGGACAGAGCTTTCCTTATGGCTCCTCTAATCTTCACCACCAACTCCGGACAGAAGGGTTTACCAGGCCTCATCTTTAAGAACAAAATAACCCGCTCTTCTCCGTCGGCGTTGTACTGAGGAACGCAAAGACTGTCTGTCACTTCCTCGAACGCCTCCACTGCAGAGAGGAGAGCAAAGGAGAGGGCAAAGCAGGGAAAATGAGGAGAGCAGATGAGAGGCGAGGAGAGGAGAGGAGGTGAGAGGTGAAGAGAGGAAGGGAGCAAAGATTAGGAGAACACAGAGGAGGAGAGGAAAAGGTGGAGTGTTGTAAGAGTTTGAGGAAATGGGCGAGAGAACAGAGACAAATATTTCACGGCTTCCAACTTACAAACTAAGCACAGAAACACTGCATTCCTTTTGGCAATATAAGAAGAAATTGTGTTTTTACTCCATTCTGTTAAATGAACAAATAATGAAAAGTGAACAAACTTATGATGGGATGGCAAAGTATCTTTTCCACCAACATAAAGAAGACCACGACTCAACTTAAGCTCACAAAAATGCTTTTCCATCATTTCATCCTTTCTTCCGCCCCCACCCTGCACCTCCACCTGTAACGTTCAACACTCACCAATGTTGTAAATCTCCGAGCTGCCAAATCGGACTCCGTTGGGGTTCAATGTTCCGTCACTGCAGAACAAACACAAGTTCAACATCCAAAACTCTAGTGTCTGTCATTGAGGAGCTGTCTTCTTGCCACACATCATAAAACACGCTGCACTGGAGAAGAAGAAGAAAAAATCTACCGGGATACAGAAACAATTTCACTTTCTGTAAACTGGTGATTCTTTCTTTCTTTATATGCAATATGGAAACTATATGTTTGTCTATTTATTTGTTTCCCTTCGTGTATATTTCTCTATTTTCCATTAACTGAATCTTCCGTTGGTGTTTTTCTACATCTTATATTGTGCCTGGGCTTGCCGTAGTAGTTGCTGTTACACGTGTTCAGGCATACATCAATTACATTACATGACAACAACCTTCAACGTTTAGTTTTTTTATAGAAATAAAACCCATATAGTTCATTTACACGTATTTTACACGCCTTGTTATCAATACATACTCTGATGACAGACGTACGAACTGAAAGTGAAAGTGTCTGCTCCATACAGAGTCTCAGCTCAGAGTAGCAGGAGTCAGATTTCACACATGGGTGGAGAGAGAGTTGACAGACAAGACGATGGCGGAGGATTTGGTGTCAAAGTGAAAAGCAAAAGCGCCCGTTTGGCAATATTTCTGATTTAAACCAAAGGCTGGAACCATGACGTTAATGAGGCAATCGCCGTATGAAGGATGGAACGGTCGCAGTCGGTGTGCGCAGCGGCGACAGGTCCTGATTCCTGTGCCAAATCTCAGCCACAAAGAGGCCATTTTAACCTGCCCACTCGCACAGTGCTCTCAGTAAATCAATCAATTAAAACTACAGTGATAAAACGTGCTTTTATTTCAGCATTCAGTAGCTCTCCCCTGAGTAGAACAGTTAATGGCTGACCTTCTGCCCAGCATGACAATGCCTCCTGTCTTTGGGTTGATTTTGCAGTAGTCTCCGTGGGCCCACACCCCTGTGGTAACAGATTAAAAACAAAATGTAAAACCATAAAACCACAATGAAAAATAGCTGATGAGAAAAACCTGTCAAGAATTGAACTCAACATAACAATATAAAAGATGCATTATATCATTACAAGTGCTTCTTTTTTTCTGGGTTCTCTGTGTGTATGTATACTGTATTTAAGCTTGTATTTATGTGTGATGTTTCTGTACTTACCAGGATATGTAGAAAAGTACGCTTTGTGGTATTTGCTCCCGTTCTCGTCGTTCCAGAAGTGTGTTGGCTGGCAGGGGATCGGTTTCAAGCAGACGAGCTCCCCGCTCTCTCCCCATACGGGCTTACCTGTCCACACAGAACAAAAAAATAAAGTTAGAAGCTTCAGATATACTTTTCCAAAAAAAGAAACACACACATACTGTTAGACACACAGCTATGAACACAAACACATTCTCAGATAAAGAAAATAAGAATCACCTGGTAATGTATCCCACACTCTTTAGTGTGTAGTTCACTTCCTCCCTCAGGAAGGTGTTATAGGCTTAGAGACTGACTAAAATAATCCCAAACTCTTCCTACAAAACTGCCTTTAAAATATCTCTCAATCCACTCTGCTTTGAGGTGGTGGAGACACGCCAGTACAGCCTGCAGCAGGGATCGGGAGCTGGGGAACAAGGGACTCAAATCAATGAGAAAAACATAGAGACTCCCAGCTAGATAAAAGAAATCTCTCTATTTTGTTTGGATTGTTTATGGAAGAAATGTATTTCCCTGGAGCTGTTTCCTGTATTTACCCTGGGAAAATACACTAATTACTCTCTTAATTTTTCAGCAATTGCTAGCTTCAAATTCGTGCCAATGCATACAGGTACATCGACATACGGGAGCAATCGAGTAGAACTCCAGTCTTGTTCTGTTAGCTAAGCAGCAGCTCCAGAAGCAGATGGGAAGTGTGCTCAAGGGGCATCGCAGCAGTTTGTAAACAGGCTTGTGATAGATTTTCCTCAATCATTTTTTTTTCCAGTCTCTTCTAGGATTCAAACTAGCAACTTCCTCACAACCTCTACATGATCCCTTAACTCTGTAGTCAATATTTTTGTAGATTGCTCGATAAAGTTTTGAATGAATGGAGAGAAAAAAGCAATAGTATACCATCTGGGCTCCAGGCTTCCACAGCAATGCCGAGGTTTCTTGTTTGGATCTCACCCCGATAAACTGGAACTGTCGGGTTCTGACCCATGAAGCATGACACGATGTCAGTGCCGCCTGGGCAGAGAGACGAGAGAAAAACAGACACAGAGGGAGACATTTAGTTTGGCTGATGGTCTGAAATAAAACTCGTCACTTGAAGAGAACTCTCCTTTCCGTCTCTTGTAGCTACTTTTTGGGATTTAAAAGGTGGTATGGTTAACTGCTTTGATTGAAGGGCACATATCATGAAAATCTCTGGAGGGCCTACCAACCCACAAACTGTGAAATAAGGCAACCCAGTCAGTTTTTTTGTGGGCTGCAAAACACGAAGCATGAAGTAGTAGTAAGATGGAGCTCAGAAATGGACCAACTTGTTGATTTGTGGCAACAACACAAGTGTTTATTTAACGTGTCTCCATGACTTCATCCAGATTTTTTCTTTGTTAATTTTCGGCACAAATTAATGCAACATCGCTAACATCCTGCCCGTCGTCTGCCGTGTTTGTTTACACAAATGTCACGTTTGATCGAGAGAGATTTTGCGAGATTTCTGTTAGAATCTGTCAGTGTGTGGTGTGCTG